>NW_009225320.1:0-503 GCF_000690835.1 Fulmarus glacialis
GGTGACCCCCCCCAGTGCCGCCTGCGGCAACCAGTGCTGACACCCACCTGATGGGTGTCATCCTGATGCCCTCCGTCGTGCCCACCCAGAGCACTGCTGTCACCCACCCTGTGCATAAACACCCTGTGACGGCCTGCTCCCAGCACAGCCAGCCCCCCCCGAGGCCCCACCATGCTGTCCCCCTCCCCAAATGGCTCCTTGGGTCTCCGGGGGGGTCACCTCTGTCCCTCCTGCAGGAGAGGGGACGGCCCTGGGGAGGGCTGGGAACGGGAAGGGATCTCCAAAAGCGCCATTAAACAGTGAGTTTTATCACCCCAGCTCACGTGAACATGGCAAAACCATGACATGATCAATCAGGGCTGAACATTAATTATGATTACACCCTGGAATCTTGATTGCGATTGATTAATTGACTCCTGGGCCCCTTGCAGCAGCAGCCCCTCCATAGGAATTGCACAGTGGTGAGATGGCTGGGCTGGCCGGAGGTGAGGGTTGGGGACAGG
>NW_009225320.1:534-10554 GCF_000690835.1 Fulmarus glacialis
CAGGGGATCAGGGGATGCCTGAGAGGAGAGAGGGGACGTTGCTTTCGAGAAGAGAGGGAAAAGCCAACATCCCCTCTCCCGCCATGCCCGAATGCTAACACCACGGCACTGGCTACGTAACGTCACCTTCTCTGTGCAGCCACCCACGGCAGAGAGGGGACGTAGCCGCTGGGGACCCCGGGCACCGCGCAGCACCTGGGGACACTGATGAGATCCCGAGAGTGGATCCCGGGGTGGGATCCCGCTGAGCCGCGGGCTGGTGAAACCTCTTTGTCGCAGGGTCTGCACACCCCCCCGTGCCTCCCCGCTGCTGATTTCCATTGACCTGCTATCGAAATCAATGCTGGCTGTACCAAGCCCTGCTCCGGCGGGGAGGAGGGACGGGGCTGCAGCACCTAGTAAGTATTTTTCCATCATTAGGCTCCTAAAGGAGATGCCTCTGGGCTGCACACGCTTGGTACATCCAGCAGCGCTTCCCAGCCCGGCTTGATTAGCGAGGGCAGGAGAACAAAGCCGGCGCCGGTGCCCTGACGGGATCCGCGCTGGGGATGGTGGGATGTGGGACCCCACTCCAGGCGTCGAGGGAATGTGCCTGCCGGGCTGCAGTCCAGCGTCCTCCTCCTCACCTCAGCTTTAGGGCCATCCTTCCAGCTTGGCATCCCATCAAACCACCCGAAACAGCAGTTCATCAGCTCCAAGCTGCTCCGGGCTGGCACTTAGCAGGGCTCCAATCTGCTCCCAACGCAGTATCAGCCCTGGATAAAGCATGGTCATGGATGGAAAGAGCAAACCACAAGCAAATGCTTGCTGAGCTCCCACATGTGCTCCTCGGGCTGCTCTATAGGCCATCCCTGGCCCTCACCATGGTCTCGGGCACCGGGTGCCAGCTCACCCGTCCCTTCCAACACACCGCTGCCAAGTGATGCCCAGGGAGCTGCCAGCCCTGGGGCCCCGGTGCCGAGCTGAGCCGAGTTGATAGCTTCTGGGGGCAACCAGGCTGCCCAAGCGGTGGGAAAATAAATGATTTCAAATAAACTGGTATTAATAGGATATTGATAAACAGAGCGGGGCAGTACTGAGGGGAAACAAGCAGGGAAAAAGCTTCCTAGTGAATCTCCAGGGGAAATTTTTCCAAAGGTTAAAAAAAAAAGGAGGAAAAAAAAAACCAACAAAAACGCTGGACAATTAATTTATTTTAACGGTAATTTTTCTGGCTGCCATTTAAGGCGGACACTCGGGAAGTGCTGGGGTTATCGACATATAGACCGAGGAGATGGCAGGACCCCCATCCCCCTGCCCCTTTGCAGCAGGCTGTAAGTGGAGGGCCTGTGATTTATTTAGTATCCATGAATACTGAGTGAAATCAGAATAATGGGGCACTTAGCCGTGTTACTGAGAAATCACTATTGTGATGCAATTTACTTCAATTAATTAAGCCTTTTTTGTTACCATTATTCCTTGTTTTACATTTTGTTTTAAATTTCAAACGATTGGGCGCATTGTGGTGGGAAGCTGATAGCTCTGGTTAGAGCTGTGCAGCAAGAGGCCATAAATATCCCCAGTACTGTTTGCCCGACGTCCCAGCCCTGCGCAGCCTCTGCCCCATGTGCCACCGTGCCCGATGGTCCCACTGTTCTCCCCAAAACTCAACAAATGCAACTTAGCCCCAACCCGCAGCTCCCCCGGCTGTGCCCGGTTTGATGCTCCGGAGGATTGAACGTGATGGTGATGCAGCCCTGGGAGGGCTTGCTCAGGGCTGCGGAGTCCCTGAGGCTTCTCTAAACTTGGCTTGTGCAGGAAAAGCCTGAGCTTTGGGTGGCCCAAGTGAAAAGGAGACTTTTTCTTCCAGTTTGGACAGGGAGATACTGGCTCGGCTCTGGCAACGTGGAGGGAGGGATGTGTCCCTCCCCTGTAGCTTTTTCCGTGGTGGGAAGGCAAGTTTCACCAGGTGCCCTTGGTATTTCCATGCTGCTCCTCCCCAGCAGACCTTGGCCAAAGCCAGAGCTCGGGGAAGAGAAGCCCACAGCAGAGCAGCCACCAACAGGGACCATGGAGTCGGGCTGGCCCTGGAGGGTCAACATCTCCCCATGCTGTCGCTAAATGGCCTGTGGCAGAGCTGGGACCACGCTGGTCTCCACCACCAGCCATGCAAACAGCCCATCTTTGCTTATGTCAGGAGAGGAGACCCATGTCCCGTGGGACACCGGGGGCTTCACGGTCCTGCTGGTGGGCGACGAAGCGAAGCAGATGGTGCACAGGTGAACTGCTGTATTTCTGTTTTCCTCTCCTGGTATGTCTGGGGCTGGGTCACAGGGACATGGCTCTGGTGGGCTGGACATGAGCACTGAGGAGTTGGAGACTTCCCTGCTTGGCCATGCTGAGCCCTGGCTGCTGGTGGGGGTCCCTGTGAGCTCCTCCTCAGGGTGGGCACCTCAGGGTGAAGGGTTTGATGTTAAACTTATAGAATCATAGAATCATAGAATCATTAAGGTTGGAAAAGGCCTCTAAGATCCTCGAGTCCAACTGTCAACCCAACACCACCATGCCCACTAAACCATGTCCCTAAGCGTGTTCCTAAACTTGACCAGGATCTCCCCAGAACGATGCATCCCACTGCCTTCACCCTGGATCTGTGGCTGGGATGAGTCCCTTCTGCAGTTATTGCTCCCCCAAAAAGGGAGCTGAAGCTCAGCTATGGGGCACCCAGCTTAGGTGCCATAGGGATGGCAGGTATTTCGGTCTTCCCACATCTCCAGCTCAGCAGTCCTGGGACCTGCTCAGCATCCCAGCCCCTCTTCCCTGCATCGTCCCTGCCCCTCTCCCTGCATCCCTGGCCACTAGCATCCCATAGAGCCAAGGGATGCAGGAAGCCACGGCAAATAAAAGAAGTCATTTTCTACAGTCGGGAGTTTTCCTTCCAGCCCTCCACGTGATACCGTTTAACCTCCTGTGATTTTTATGCCCCGTGTCATCATACCCGCTGCTGCGGCGTAACTCCTGGGATGAACACGAGGGGCCTCTGCATCAGACTGGTGCTATCTCTTTAACGGAGGGGAGAGAAAATATTGGTGCCTCGGACCCCCCTGGGAATAAATTCATACTGCAGTATCGATTCGATTTTTTTTCTCCTTTTGCCTGATTCCTACAGCCTCCTGGGTAACGAAGATTAAGCTTCAAGCCCTTCTGATATTACTTTGAAATGCAGAAACCTTCAGAAAAAGAGACTACGTCTTCTCTCTTCTTGGAAAACGGCAAATATCTTTGGGGATGGGCCAGTGCTTGTCTATTTTCTTCCCGCCTCCGGAGCAATCGAGACACACAAATGCACACTTGCAAACACACGCACATGCACCCGTACGCGTGTGCATCCGCACGGAGGTGCCTGTCTCCCTTTTGCTCCCTCTCACTGTGGATCACATTAAAGATTCAAGGACTTACTTGATTTAACTGGCGTTAAACTGCGGCAGGGAGCTCGGGTGAGTGTGGGAGCCAGCCACCTTAATATCAGATCGATTAATTATCAGCCCTGTTATGATGAAGGCTGCTGAAATGTGCGTTGAGAGATCTCAGAGTGCAAGCAAAGAGCTCTTATTTCCCCCGGTCCCGAAATCGCTGGAGGCAGACCTGGCCTGTGATCTCGGTTACATGGGCATAAATCTGGAGCAGCTCCAGTTTTTTAATTGGTGTCACTTGGGAATTGCCAGCGATGCAACGGAGAGCAACATCCAGCCCTTTGGATGGGACCCTTGTCCTTCCTGCCGGCAATTTAACCTCACCGAGTGCAGCAATTATTCAGTTGGGTGACAGCAGTGGCTAGAGGCTTCACCACGCACGGAGCTGGAGGTAGAATGTAGGACATTTAGGAAATTTAGGAGAGAATGGGTAGAGCTGAGACACAGGGAGCAATAGCTGGAGGGTCCTGAGCCCGTGGGGCTCCTCGCTGGTGAAGGCTGGGGAAGGAGGTGAGGAAGGGGGGATGGAGGTGCTGCAGGAGGAGGTGTGAGATGGAGCGGGGAGTGAAGCAGCCACACACGGAGGGGTGGAGAGGGGACAGGGACATGGACAGGGACAGGGACAGGGACAGGGACAGGGACAGGGACAGGGACAGTGCAGAGGGTTTTGATATGGCCACGGGGTGTTTGTTTTCCAGGCTCTTGGCTTGCAATGGGCTGGTCACTGCAGTCCTGGAGCAGAGAGCAGCTGGAAGACATCAAGCAATGGAGGTTTTCGCACAAGCCTGGCCCCAGTGTCTGGGACCCACCAAGTCAAGTCTTCATCAGTTGAGCTTATTCGGGACCTTCCACGGTCTCAGCCACACACTTCCCACGAAAGCAGGTCCTTCAAGCTTGGTTATGTCCCCCCAAACGCTACCCTGTGTCCTTTTCTTTGACATCAGAGTCCTGAATTAGTCCAGACTCCTCCTTGCCTGGTTCTGCTCTCAACCTTGGCATCTCCCTGAAGCAATCAAGGCCCCTCTCATAACCAAGGCCAAGTCTGCTCCCTTCCTCTTCCAGAGCATCCTGCAGCTCTGGGCATGTCCTTCAGGCTCTGCAGCATTCAGACCCAGCTTTGCTGCCTTCCCTGGCATCTGTAAAGCGGGAATTTCACTGCTCCTGGCCCCTTCCTGAAGACTGGCCTGGGTTTTGTTTCCCTGCAGGGAGTTTTAATCTCTCTTTCCAAAGCCCTGGAGATCTGGAGGAGACTCAACACCTGAGCCCAAATTCCTGAATGTGCCCACCTCCGTGTCTGCAGCTCTGGACACCTGCGCTCCCTCATGAGCCTGTCCCTGGCAAAACTCACTTTGAAGGACCTTGTCATTGAGTCTTGGACATGCCCAGGGAAGCTCAGGGAAGCTGGGAACAACACTCACCATGTGTGTCCACGGGTCACCACTCTGCAAAGCCAACCTGGATTTTTGAGGCAGGGACTTTTCCTCTCCAAACCCTCCCAGGCTGCAAACGAAGTGATATTCTGACTATTTTTCTATCAATAAACTTTATTGCCCGTTTCTTGCAAACCCTTCAGCAATTAAAAAAAAAAGAAGAAGAAGAAGAGGAAGAAGAAGACAAAGGGAGTTGATGTTTGACTGCTGGGCTATCACTTAAGTCCTTGTTCCTGTTTACTCAGGACTTATTAGAGCTCATTCAATGCCTATAGCATGGCTGGATCAATACCTGCTGGGAGCAAGAGAGATTCCGCTTGGCCACTGTAGCCCATGTTGCAGAATTGATCTGCTTGGCTGCTGCAATCTGAAAATCCATCTTTTTGCGCTCTCTGCCTCTCTCTCTGCCGCGGGTTGCTAAGCAACGGGGGCTCCTTTGGGCGGCCATTGGTCAGCGCCGCGGCCGGGCGCCGTGGTCCTCCCTGGTCACTTGGCCACTTTGGGCTGCAATTCCTCCTTCAAGGATGGCTCCGGGCCGCGGGGAGGTGGGGAAAGGGCAGGGAGGAGGGGAAGGGGCTGGGGGGTGGCGAGAGGAGGGACGGGGAGAAAAGGGAAATCGATATCACCTCACATTTAACCTTTCTTTAAAAAAAAATCTTTGAGAAAACTATATTGACCCATTCCTTATCACTTTGTGCCACTGCAGCCTGCTCGAACAGGGGCTTCGCTGCCTATATGTGTACTTCATAAACACTTCTCCCTCGCCTCTTTTTAGGGTAGATCATGCTGCCTTCTTTCCTTCTCCCTCGCTCTCTCACCTTGGCCGGGCACAAAGTTATGCCAGTTTAGCTAAAGGTGTTTTTTTAAACTGATTTCATTAAACTGGGGCAAAACCTTTGTGCGGATGTACTGAAATCAATGTAAACCCCATTTGCATCGATTTCGCTTCGCTTTGGTAAAGGAATCGAATTATACAAACCAATACCAACCTGCTTTAAAATGATTTAAGAGTGTCTACACAAGACCAATTTTGGCTTGCAATTTTGTGTGTAGACAAGGTCCATCCCTCCTCTCCAAAGAGCCATTCATTAGGCAAATCTCACTGCCACAAAAGCCTCCGAGCTCTCGCTCCCATGGCTTCCCCAACAGCATCATCTTTGCAGCCTCCAACAGCTCATCCTAAAAGTGGTGCTCGGGCTTTGCTTCCCTTCCACCAGATGAAGATCAGGGGTTGGGTGGTTGTTTCCCAGGTGCTGTAGAGTATTTACTGTACAGATATTGATCCTGCTCTCAATCCATCCCACCGTAGACACACGCACCTCGTGTGTGTGTGTGTGTCTAACGATGCCTTTTACTGTGGTCCCTAGGTAATGTCGTATCTAGATCCCAAAGTCTTTGTACAAGAGCTTTACAATCCTTATTTTGTGATTATCTTCACGCAGCCAAAGGGCAGAGGGGTTAATACTAGACCACAAGTGCTCACAAGTGGACGCTTTCCCTTGTGAGACACCTATGTGAAGTGGCCTCATTTCTACAAGTGCTGATCGGCTCCCTTAAAAGCCAGGAAAAGCCACATTTCTCCAGGGTCATCAAAGCCAACCACTTTTATTAGCTACCACAAGAGGTAATTCACATGCAGAGATGCTTCCCAGACAGAAAACATGAAACTGGTGCTTGCTCAGCAAAGATGAACCTCTGATCCCAACCCTCAGCCCTCGGCGCAGCCTGTTTGACTCCACTTAATCTCAGGGTCCCCCACGCTGGTATGTCCATATCGTTGCTGGGTCAGATGTTTTTTGGGTCACCTCTTTGCTTAATTTTTGCGTTCAACACACGACTCTGGGGCTCTCTGTCTTAACAGTTCAGGGTCAACCTGCAGTGGAGAAGCTCACTAACCCATTCCTGATGGAAAGGTGAGGCAACGAGTACCTGCATTGCATCTGGGTCGACCGCGGCTCACCAGTGGAGACAAGAAACCAGGCCAGATGGGTCTTTGATCTGACCCCCCGGATACAGTGTGCAGGTTGATAGACCCTCATCTGACCTTGCATCCTTCAGCCAAAGGAAGAAGCATCAGAGGACATGTATATTATTATCCTATTTTAAAGATACGTTATTATCTTTAAAGATGTATTATTATCTTATTGTAAATTAAAAATCCCAGTAGTTTCATCTCAGATAGAATAGCTGAATGTAACTCAGCCCAAGGCAGGGTTATGATCTCTTGTTTTACACGCAAGCATCCAGGTAGGGCTGAATTTCAGCTGTGAGCCCCATCATGCCACAGGGTGATGAAAGGAGCCAAGTTCTTTGCCATAAAGAGTTGCCCTGACTCTGCTGCTACAATTTTCTCTTCTCTGCAGTGGTGTCCTTGAATTTTCTTGTCCTACACTAATTTTTCCTCTGGAAAAAGGCAGGACACAAACCTTGGAGGAGAGGGATGACAGCTTGGGAGCGCTGTCAGTGTAGGGCTCCATTCCTGGGAGCATCTAAAGCCCTTCCCCATCGAGCAGAGATTGGGGATACTCCAAAAGTTTTGAAAAAACAGAAAAATGCGACTTCATCAAAACGAATCCTTTTCCCAAAGGAGCCAGCTGTTTCATTAAATCTCCCTTTTCAAATACTTCATTGGCCACGTGAAAAGAGTGGGAGTCATCAAATTGTCCCGTTTCAACATTTTGCAAAAGAATAATTTTCCTCTTCCAGCCCCATGTGATTTTATTTTTGTTTTAAAATCATGATTAATTTACACTAAAAGGAAATTTGAAAAACCGCCCAAGCTTAAATTTAGCTACAACTTCAAAGCTTGTCAAAACCACCTGCTTTGATTGACAATGTCTGTAATGGTTTTGATTTTTTTTTTTTTCAATTTCTTCCTTTTTTTTTCTAATTGAAGAAATTAAAATTCACAGAAATTTTATTCTGTGAATTCTCACAGAAAGAGGAACCCATCTCCTGTCAGGTCCCAAAACTCTTCTCCAAATTCCCAGGAGGGTTTAAGCAGGTACTTACGGGTTCTGATGAATGGCACCACTTCCTCGAATCGGGGCAGCGCTTTCCTCTTCCCACTGGGATTTTTTGGATATTTTGTTTTATACACATGTTAATGGCTGCTGAATGACCACTTTACTAAGCAGCGCATCAACCCCTCGCAAATCATCTGCCCCGGGTTCTACGAGGACTCCCCACGCCAAGAGGACGGCTCAGGAAGACCATTAACTGATTTTTGCTTTCACTTAGAGCTTGCAACATTGACATGCCTGCTCAATATCTGACAAGCTCTCCACCGGCCCCAAGAGCTGGGCAGCTTCTTGGGAAAATATTCCTGGTCTTCACCACCATAGAAATCTTCGGGTTTGATCCTGAGCCACAGCATCCTGGCAGGGCGGATGCTCCCCCTGCTCTCCCAACCCTCTCCCCGGCTCTCCGGGTCCGTCAGCCTCCCAACAGCTCTGCCTTCAAGAGCCGCTGGATGCCGGAGGGATGGGGAGCAGGTCTGATCCCCGGCTCGGGTCCCTCGTGGTGTCCCCACGGCGGGCAGGACCATGGCCATCCCTGCCCAGCCTTCCAGGCACCACGCCGGCATCGAGGGCGTTTCATAACCGGCTGAAGTTAAGCACATGCTGAAGTGCTGGTAAACAGGAATTGTTGCCGGTATCTCTGCTCAAGGAGCCCCACGGAAGGTCCCACAAGAAGGGGCCCAGCTTCTGCCTCCAGCCTGGCCAGGTTTCACGGGGGGGTGGTGAGGGGCTCCCTGGGCTCGGGCATTAGCTGCTGGGTTTGAGCTTGGGGCAGGGATTTAGTGGGAAGAGAAGGAGGTGGCACCTCAGGAAGGACTTGCCGCAGTCCCCTCCAGCAAGACCGCTCAGGGGGTGCATCATGTAACCAGCTGCTTGACTTTAAGGTGGAGATTAAATGCAAACATCAGCTTCAGCATCTCACGCACCTGGGTGCTTGGCCCTTGCAGACATCTGGCCGAGTCTCGCCGGAGCACACGGGCTGAATCCCCAAATCCTTTTGGCAGTTTCCCTATCTCTCCCCGTGAACTCCTTCAGGCTGCCCCGAGGTTGCGCAGGGACACCCTCCTGGGGAATTCAAGCCATGCACTTTGATTTGCCTGAACGCAGCATGCCGGGACGTTGCGCTGCCTGAAGATGCATGGCTGAACCGGAGCCAGGAGCCGGCCAGCAGCTGGCGGGGAGGGGTCCCCTTCTCTGCAGAGATCGCGTGGCTGGGAGATGAACCCTGAGAGGCCATTAAAAAGCTCAAGTCTGGAATTGCTGAGGATTAACTGGCTTTTTTTATTCTCTGCTTGTTTTCCATTGAACATCTTCTGCAGACAAGGAGAGGGAGGAAGAGGAGGGGAGGCGAGCGGGAGGGAGGGGAGGTGGGCAGGGGGAGAGAGTCCATTGACAAAGTGAGGTTATTAATTTTTCAGAGAAGAAAATGCATTCTACATTTTGAGGAGAAATATTGATACGTGCTTTAATGCTCCTTTATTTCTTTCACTCTCTCGTCTTTCTTGCTGTATTTTTTGTTCTGCAGGTCCTGTGTTTTCATAAGCCCCTGTCCCCTTGCAAGCCCCCAAACACCCGAAAGCCTCTTTTCAAATTCACTTTGAAGCTACAGTTATTTGGGGGAGGAAACAGAAGCTCCCCCTTCCCAACACACTTAAATCTGTTGTATAATTAACATGAAACAAGTGTTGAGAGCGGAGCCCACAGCGAGAGATCTCCCCCGCCCCACAGACCTCAGAGCCAGCCTGGGCAGGCAACGGACACAAGAAGGGGATGATAACATTGGGGTTCGCTCCCCAGGTCACGGCCAAGCCAGGACCAGGGGGACACGGGGCGCCAGCCACCACCTGCTCGGGCAGCATCTCCTCAGCAGCTGCATCTGCTCCCCGCGGGTCCGCATTGCCAGGCTTTGTGGTGCTGGGGCTCCGCGGGGGCTGCAGGTCTCCCCTAAAAGGTCTCCAGGCTGGTTGGAGCTGGCACCAGCCTCCCTCGCTTTCCCTGCTCAGGTCCCTGTGGACATCGTAGCTCTTGCTTTGGGTCTGCGACGCTTTTCCAGCCTCTTTTTGCTCTTCACCCTCTTCTGCATCTTTTTTGTTTAGCCCTCTCCATCTGCTCCTCTCC
>NW_009225320.1:10591-12716 GCF_000690835.1 Fulmarus glacialis
TCACAGTCCCTGGGGGGTTTTCACCCACCACCGTCGGCTCCGCTGGCCCAAAGCCTGCCCGAAGCCTGCCTGAAATGCCACGTCAAGGACTCCAGCGCCTGGAGGAGAAGGAAGAGCTGTGAAACAGCCTCCATGGCCGGGTGACACGGGGTCTGTTTGTGCACCGGCTGGATAAATCAGCCAGAAGACTCCGTGTCCGGAGCACACGTTTGTGCATTTAGCCCTTTATACGCTATATAAATGAAGAGCAGGAACAAAAACTTCATCCATTAACATAATGACAGGTATTTCCCTGTTCTTAGGCCAGGCCTAGTCGAGCAAAACACTTAAGTGCATGATTAATTTGAAGTCTAAGAGACTTAAGCACATGCTTAAGTGTTCTGCAGCTCCGGACCTAACAACAGAGGTTTCTACAGAGCAATCCATGCTCACGACATGTTACAGTGGTGCTTAGATGTATGGATTAAGGGTGCCATAAACAGTTGAGATATTCTGTTTAAACAATCATTTGTTGACAAGACTATTCTAAGCCCATCGAATCCCTAAGTGATAGATGTATGTTGTCTTTCTGAGTCTCATGCTGTATCAGCCATTGATTTTTTTCAGCCTGGATGCTAAGGTAACCTTTACCTGAGAGCTTAAGCAGAAAGCGATGGGTGTATGCTCACCATACCAGCCACTGTTTGCATTGCTGGAGCCAGGACAAAGCGAAGGCTTAGCTTTGCATCTGTCCGCATAGCACGAGGCTGCCCTGGACCGCTCCAAGGGCTGGGGATGAAGGAGTGTGTCTGGCCAGTATCGCTCGGTGCTGCAGCGCACAGGCTGCGGGGGGACGGCTGGGGACATCGGCTGCGGGATGCTTCTCCCTTCCCCAGAGGTACGAGCCTTTGCCGGGGTCTCGCTCCAACCCAAATCGTATCTTGGGGCAGTTTCTCGTCCCCAAGCCACCATGGACCACCCCGGGGAGGAGCAGTGTTGTCCTGCCATCCATCTCTCCACTCAGCACCCACTTCAGGACACCCACGGGTGCCCCAATGGCTCCATCCCTGCATGGGCGCCGTGTCGGGACACCCCCTTCTTTGAGATCTGTTTTAATCACATTTATACAGTGTAACCAGGGGAAGGAATCTATTGACAGTCTGTCTTCACATTTCTGTCAATTCTTCTGGAGACATCATTAAATCCAAGAGTGGATCTTAATTTAACATGTTAGCTAACGGGTTATTTAATTAGTTTTCAATACCCCCAAAAAAAGTGGGGAGGGAGGGTGGGGAAATGGGCTAAGTATTAAGGGGAGTTAAAAAAAAAACAGAGAGCAAGATGATGAACACATCCAGGTTTCCCGGATCCGCAGAGAAATTGGCCCCTTGGCCCCTTCGCCCCTTCTCTCTCACAAGAAAGAGCCCTGTTGCGTTTCCCCTTCTCCCTACTGTGTTCAATAATAAATGAAAATGGTAAAAAGCAATTCATACACAGGCTAAGCGTCTGGATTTATTATCAAGACAATTACACCGAGGAGAATTCCCGGAAAATTACTCTTCGAAGTCTTTCTCTGCCACCCCCTCCTAGTTTGGATAAATACAGCAGCAATTACTGCTGCAGGAGAGAGGAGGGCACGGGGAAAGGGGTGCCATCGCCTCGCGCCCCAGCCAGGCTGGCTCTTGAGGTGGCATCTGCCACGGGGGTGGCTTTGTGCCCAGGACAGCGGTGGAGTTTGGTAGGAGGGGGTGGCTTTGGGGACAGTGGATGCACATGTTTCCCTTGGACAGGTCTGTGCGATGGGTACTGGCTATGGCCGGCCAGCACTCTGTGTGTCTGTGTGTCTGTGTGTCTGTGTGTGTAACAGCCCTCTGTGGATACGAGCTGCTTTGGATTATTTTAGGGACAAGCGCAGCATGACCCAAGCAAGCCGGGGTGGGCGAGGGGCAGGCCCGGGGGACCCGTTCCCCATCCCCGCTGAGCCCAGGGTGGCTGCTTGGTCTGGCTGGGGGTCGGCAGGTCCCTGCCTCGTCCCCTGTTCCTGCTTCGGTTCCTGTTTTACCTCATCGCCATCCCTGCCTCGTCCTCGTCCCTGTCCCTGCCTTGTCCCCTTCCCTCCCTCATTTTCCGTTTTCCCTCACCCCCA
>NW_009225321.1:0-21429 GCF_000690835.1 Fulmarus glacialis
GAAGAGTACACCTGTCTAAGCCATGAGCTATCAGCTTCCACACATTCCAGGAATCTCCTCGACTATTTCCTCTCTGCCGTGTTGTATTTCCAGCAGACGTCTGGTAAGTTGAAGTCCCCCACGAGAACAAGAGCTAGTGACTGTGAGACTTCTGCCAGCTGCTTGTAGAATGATTCATCTGCCTCTTCATCCTGGTTAGGTGGTCTGTAACAGACTCCCAGCAGGATATCTGCCTCATCCTTACCCAGAAGCTTGTTGGCCTTCCCCCTCATCCTTACCCACAAGCACTCGACCTTATCATCACAATCGTTGAGCTCTAGACAATCGAAACACTCCCTAACATACAGAGCCACCCCACCGCCTCTCCTCGCCTGTCCCTTCTGAAGAGCTTATAGCCATCCATTGCAGCACTCCAGTCATGAGAGTCATCCCACCATGTTTCTGGGATGGCGACTAAGTCATAGCTATCCTGCTGCACAATGGCTTCCAGCTCCTCCTGTTTGCTGCCCATGCTGCGGCAAAAAAAAGCTTTTCATCTTTGACCTTACTGTAGGCACATTAATAGTGGCCCTGGCCTGACAGTGTAGGTTTGACACTGGCATTCTGGTGAAGTATTGACAAGCTTGTACCACACCAGGTAATGTAAGTGACAAGCTACAGAGATGCTGTTTCAGGAAGACAGTAGTGCTCAGAATATTAAAGTGTTAGTGCTTGAACTATTGCTGTAACCTGTTTTGCACTAATTCAGCTGTTTTTTCTGTTTTTTTAGTGGAAGGGCAGTTGTATGTGGTTCCTTCATAAAAGTCTGAAAAATAAATTTCCTGTATCATAGGATGTAAACCTGGAGGCCCTCAGTCACTCATGGTCAGTTGTGGGTTACAGAGGAAGCCGCCCTCTGCATTCCAGCCATAGGCAGCTGTCCTTCTGCTGGGATTGCTGCGGGGTGAATGAGCTTACATTTAGGGCAGCTGTTTATGGAGAAAGATGCTCTGACTCCTAACTGCTCTCTTTTATTGTAATTAACTTACTGAGTAAACATTTTTTGAGCATCTGAAAGTAAAAATACTGCTAGTTTGGGTATTTGTAGTGAATAAAAGTGGTGTAGATTACTTGCTTTGTGTCACACTGGCTGTGTGAATCTGCAGCATTCCCTTGGGATTGTAAGGTAGTAAACAGCTAATATCCTCACAGGGATTTCTGCATTTATCTACCTCCACTGCAGATTTTAAACTATTCTGTTGATGTCTTTTGGTGAATTGATCATTAAGTCATATAGCTCATAGAGACTTGAGCACATCAGAGGATTTTTATGGGATTTGTTAAAATGAACCATAACTTGTGAACCATATTGTTATGGAGCAAGTTAGCTACAGTATGAGGATAGAAGCAATTTCCTGTTACACTTCATCTACTACTATTATATAGCTTTTAAATTATGGCTTGATATTCAGATAAACATTGTGAACATTAGATGCCAGACTTCAAGACTCAAAGCTCAGTATATCATCCAAAATGTTGGAAGGTTTTTCTTTTAAAATAATTCACTTGAGGCAATCAAATTATATAAACTGCAGTAGCTTGATGAGTGCAGAACACACTGGTTTTAGATGCTGAGAATTACTGTTTAAAAAAAAAAAGTTCAGTACTGATGTTGGTAAAAATGTAAATACTGGCAAAACACAAGAGGAATGAATTGACTGATGGGGAGGATGAGAGGGGAAGGGAAGTAAACACGTCAAGAGAAGGCTCAGGAAGGCCCATCTCTTCATTGCTTTCCTTTTGCTTCCCCAGAGAGGGGCCGTGGGGTAAGGGGACAGCAAAAGGCGAGCATCTCAGATGGGAAGGAGCCCCTCCTGTGTGATGGAGGCTGGCTGGGCTGGGACCTGAGTGGAGAAGGCATTTCCCCAGCATCCTGAGGCAAGAAGGGATGGTGGAGAGAAAACCCTGATGGCGCTTGTGGTACTGCTGATTCTTTGGCTGGGGAACTACCTTGGTTGCAGAGAGTTTGTCATGGAAGTTGATGCAAACATTTAGAGCCTGATGGGCAGAAACAACTTAATATGAGGCTTGGGAGTGTGGGCCAAAAGGTTTGAAGAGTAGTGCCTGGAGATTTGAGGCAGGGCAAAGCCTGGGGGGGTGAGCAACCTTCAACAGGAGTGAGGGGCAGGATGGGGAAATAAGTGCTCCTCTGGATTGTTTTTTTTCCTTTTTTACAGTGAGGCTATGCTACACCAAAACCCATCAAATTTTAGATGATAGTTTTGCGGTTTTTTCCTAGTAGTATGTTCCAAAAAATGTTGTTAGTACCCATAAAAATTAAAAATTACCTTCCCAAAGGAGGAATTCTGGCAGAAGAATCAATGCGTTTCAGTAATTCTTTTACTGGATGGTCAGGTTCTGTTATTTTTCCCAAGCAGAGCAGGGTTGGACTCATTCAGTAATTGAGTAGGGAATGCCAAATTAACACCAGCCTCTGTTTAGTGCAATTGCCTTGTGGATGAGAAGCACAATTCATATTCTGAAATAATCTTTAAAAAATCCCATGACACTCTTTATACAAGTGCTGGTATTTAACTCTGTTAGTCTGGATGGTTTCCAACTTGAGTATCTGATTTTCCTGTCCTTAACTTGTATTTAATACCATTTTGTTTTAGTAGTTTTCTCAGTAGGACTAACTTGTAAAAATATTCTTTACTGTCAGGGTTGCTTCTTCAGTTGGAGATGGCAATTTCCAATTTATTTTCTATCTTTTGCGCTGTTGTGTCTTGGAGTATGTTGGCCCAGAAGTGAAATTAGCAGCAGTGTGTTTTAGGTAATTCCATGCAAAGCTTTTGAAAGGCTCTACTAATAAATACTTAATACAGACCATTAGTATTTTAAAGCTCAAGTTTAATTAAGAGACTGTGCTTGAATTTTGCAATGAACTGAAAATACTGGTTCTCAGTTGTTGCTTGATCTGTTGCCATGGCATGTAACTACGACCCAGACTGTCTGAGCGATCGTTACATTGAAATGCTGATGCTTCTATATCCTCACCCTCACAGAGGAAGAAGAATTTGAGAGTGGGGAGGAATGAAATCTGTAATCCAAATGTTCTCCTGTGAGGCTGTGCGCACCGTGTGTCTTGGCAGCGGACCCTGGCAGGAACTCTGCAAAGAGAGGTTTAAGGCAATTGTCTGTGATTTAGTCCTCCGACGGGACTGTTCATACCACCAGGGAAAGGGGGTGGGGAGGAATTATCACCCTTGATTTGAAATTTCCAGTCTAGCCACCAAGCTGTTACAGTTACAGATTTAGGAAGGTCAGAGGGTTTGACTAGTTAGATTAATAACAGAGACATTTCATGTTAAATTAGGAGACTTGTTAATGGTTAATAGTTAAGAATTGCAAATTATCTGAAGCAATCTAAGATGGTTAAATTAGCTCCTATGACAGGAAGATAATTTACTGATGGTAATTTGGAATGTCCCAGGACCTAATTTAGTACAGTTCCTGCGCACTAGATGAATTAAGCCTGTGGAAAACCAGAAGGGGTGAATGGAAAATTTTTAGTTGATGCACTGGCAAATGGGATACTTCTGTTACATTATTGCGTATCGTATTTAAAATAGTGTGTAGAGAAAATGCTAAGGCAGAATTGTATGTAATGGCACTCTGATTGTGTTATTTGTAGATGAACATTTGTGCATGTCTGTATTTCTTACAAAAACATTTCTTCAGCTAATATAGCTGGTTTATCACACTTTGAAACTGTGTGTCATTTGATCCTTTCTGAGGAATGTCTTCTGGGGTGCTGGACTGACAGATATAATTCCGAATGGCAAGTCCAAGGAGCAGCTAGTAGCAGGCAGTTGCCTATGCCGCGCTACAGCAGGAGAGTTGTTAGGACTTAAGTGAAATGTGATTTTCTCTGCGTGCCAGAACATAGACGATGAGATATCACTCACTAGTCTGAGCTGAAGCTCAAGTGCTAATCTTTCTGCTTTCATGTAGGCCTGTTTTTTTGATCTTTTTTACAAAATTCATTACATGTAAAGTTACAGAAAAAGCATACTTGGCTGGAGGTACCTAGTAGAGCTACTGTCATGTTGTTAATGTTTAAGTTTGGGGCTTAGATTTTTAGGAGAAAAAACCTGCCTATAAACAAGCAAACCCCAAAATCTGTTCTGGCTAGAGGCGGAATGAGCTTGATAGTTGGCTTAGTACCATAACCCAGAGTTCTCCATTCTCTTTCTGTTTTTTTTTTGCTTCTAGTTTTCTTGGTATCTTAAAAAACTTCTCCTTTTCCAATTTCTTGTCATTCCAATCTCTTTTGTAGGAAGTAAGGCTGATGTGTATCCTTCACCAAGGGCAGGTATTTCTCATCATTTTTGCTGTTTAGAATGACTTCTGTTCTCCAGTGTATTTAATGACAAAATCCACAAACTCAGCTGTGTGGTAGATTTACAACTGGAAAGTAACAGAACTTCTCTATAGGCTGGGAATTGATCCAGTAACAAACATCATAAACAAAACCATTTATAGAATTCTTGAAATAAATGTACTTGTGATTACAGTATTGAGCACTGTCCTATATTTTAATTTGCCATCACCTCTAAGGCTTTGCCCTGGGAATCAGGGAGGTGTGGGGACGTGGTTACTGAACGGAATTTTATTTTCACAGCATGGAGACTTGATTTAAATAACCTGTTTAATCATGATTAAATCATGACTGAAATCAGAAAGGAGGAACCCTTGATTAAACTATTGATTCTAATTCTGTTTTCCGTTTGTACCTCTATTATTTCCTTCAAAGCTTGCTCTTTAAAAATGGTAAATTATGCATTTCTTATTCACTACTTAAGGATGTTTCTATGCCTTGCTGTATTTTTATTGAAAATAAATCAAACATTTAAAAATTTATTTTAATTGTGACCTAAATAATCCTGGATGCAATTGCTATACCATCACTTATTTACTAGAGAACTGGTATATTTGTTTATCAAAATAACTTTTGTATGTAAAATTGATAATTATTGAGCCAGGGAATCGATATATCGTTTCTGCTTATTAAATTTAGGTTGTCAAGAAGATTTGCATGTCTAAACATTTAGATGGCAAAGAATTAGGCATTTAGCCTGCATAGCTGTAGTTGTAAATTATGCAGGCATTTGGGGGTGTTGCTGATACTGAAATTTTAAAATCGCTAGAGCTTTTTTATTCCATTCTGGCTTTTTATTGTATTATTTACAAAAGAAAGAAAAAAAGGGGGGAACAAAAAACAACAAAGAAACCAAAACACCACCCCCAACCTCCTTTATGTTAAAGGAAATAGTTTAAAGCTTGAATTGACCTCAGTGTTAAAAGTAATTTTATTTGTATTATTAATGGCATGTATGTTAATGGTCAACTGTAATATGGCTTACCTTTTGATAATTCAAAATTTAATTCTAATTAGATATTTTTCTAATAGTTTTAAAGATACTGCATTTACCTTGAGAGGCCACAGTGTTTCATCCATCTGGATGTGGTGACATAGTACACTTGGCGGGGTGGAAACCATTTTAAATAATTTTGTCTGTTTTGGCTGTTTGTTCCCACTTAGTGTTGTGGTTCTCTATCTTTCTACTTTGCACTGGCAGGGGTGTTTCTGGGACTTTGTTGGGTCACTGCTTTTGGTTGGTTGGTTTGTGACTTCTGATATTTTTGAGGGAAAAGCAAAATTTTAACTGAACTCATTTCATTGATCCTGTTCTGCTCCACAAAGCAATTGTCATTGCTGCTGTACTGGGGCCAGGGAATAGCCACAAGAGGTGCACTGGGACACAGGTGGGACAAGAACTTAACAAATGAGCAGGCTTTGCTGGTGAAGCCTATTTATTGTAAAGCTACTTTTGAGAAAGTTTGGCCCATCGCAGGAAAACTAGATGAAACCTTTGAAGATTTTAAAACAAAGCTTAGACTTCTTGCCATGCTTCCCACTCTTCTTGATAAGCTAGTCGGGATCCATGAATTTTAGACGGATGTTATGCAGATTGTCGTAATTTCATGGTGGCTCAGATGTCTTTCTGGTTTACCTACAAGTCTGCTTTGGTTGTGACGGTAATGTACTGATAGAACATCAGGAGTGAAAAACTCCGAGCCAATGGCATTGAAACGATACATCCAGGGAGTTTTTGATTCAACATATTTAAAACATTTTTGCTTTGGATAAGGCAAAAGGTTTCTCTGAGCCTTTTCTCAAAGCCTGTTTTGTGCACTTGGGGACTTACATGTCTCTATTAAAAAAAATACATATTCCTGTAGAACTTGTTGCAAGACTTTTGTCTTGATTTTACAAATGAAATCACTTTTCTATAGCTCTATTCTGAAGTACCCCTAACCTCCTGGCAGTGATCTGCCTTTCACACTTTCTGATTTAAAGAACTGAAATTTTGCTTAAAGCATTTTGGCCATTTTACAACACTGTACTTGGAGAATTTGTCACTGGACTAACAGGTTATAATCTCTCTTCTTGTGCACCAGGCATGTAGAAGCATACAAAGTAAGCCTTCGCATGTTTAATCTGTTAGTTGTTCTGGTATCTCTTATCGGTCAGGCAGATGAAGTATCACTTCATGCAGCTAATACGGGTTTGACTTCCTTAAACTGTGCACTGATCAATAATGTTTGGTATCAAGAAATACAGAGATCTTTCAGAGGTGTACTCGAAGGGGGTAAGTTAAACTATTGGCAAATCCAAGAAAGGCAACTATTAACCACAGTGTGCTGTAATGTTTAACAAAGTGATCAGATTATGTGCATGGCAGTTGTCCTCTCTGTTAGTGAAATGCTCCCACTGAATACTTGAGGGTGATTGTTTTTTAACATTATTGATGTCATTTGTACTTAACTCCAGTTCTTTCTAGGAACAAGTCAGTTCTAGATCACTTCTGGTTTTGGCCAAGCATTGAGATTTTACCACATTAATAAATTCTCAGTATAACTGCGTACTGCCCTTCATGGTATTTCAAGTGCTTGTTAAAAATATTAATGCTTTTCACAAGTTAAATCTTTACCACTGCTTTTTAAAAAACTTTTGTGCTAATTCGGGAATAATTTTAGGGAAAAAACTTATGATTAATACTGCTCTCAGCAACAAAACTGATAGCTCTTTGTCTAAGTTGTTTCCACCTGCTGATACATGAGAGCAGGTAGGAAGTGTGAGCCTCAAAAAAGATGATGCAAGCGAATACTGCTTTTCACTGCCTATGCAGAGAAATGGGTCACTGAGAATTGAGGTAAAAAAAAATATTGTTTGTTCCAGAGTTTGCTGTTTGACTTAGCTGGGAATGAATATAACCAGGAAAAAAACTGAAGGGCTTATAACGTTCTTTTGATTTAGCTTCTGGCATCAGCAGCTGGCAGAGAGAGAAGACCCAATTTAAAAGCATGTTTAGGTATAGATATATCTAAAATGTCTCTAGTTCTAACACTTCTATGTCAAGGAGTGAAGACTTGGGGCTGTAAACCAGTGGGTGGAGAGGAAGGACTTAATATTCATATGTTGCTTCTAAAATGAGAAACACGGTTTTGCATACTTGCCTGGTGGTACTTGTGTGTATCAGCTACACACAAGCTTGTGTGTTTCTTGTGTTTCTTCTTGTGTTTCTTCTATCGCACAACTTGTGTATTTTCTTAGTTTTACTATCATATCCCATCCATTTTTACTAGATTGAAAGCACTCTAATTTCTTTTAAGTCTTAAGCAACTTGGGACTGGTCAGCTCTGGATAGAGCTGTTCTAAAGTCCTTTCCTGCTGGAGGAGCTGTCGGCTACCCTGGAGCTGTGGACACTGTTCTTAGCTGATCTAATTGTGACCATAACAATTCACTTGGTGGCTGCTTTTTGTAACGTACCCTTGCCTTTTCTGTATGGTAGATGGCATACAGATGGTAAATCTTTAACAGGTAACTGCTGTCTCATTCCAACAGTTTAACAGCCACATGGCAGTGTTTCATTGTGACATTGGCTGTTTTTCAGTCTTGAAAGCATCATTTGGCTGTGTTTTGCCATTAGTATTGCTGCTGCCTCCTGAAGTATAGTGATTAACAAGTGTGTTGCATCATTTCAGGGATCTGCTCTTTACCTAAGAACATGTAAAGATGAAATGGTAGTGGCAGTGTTTTGTATATTTAACTTTTGAGTCCTATAACTTGATTTTGAAGCATCATATGCTAAACATGTTCTCTTCTTCCAGTAATGTATATGGGGGGATAAGTTGTAAACCCATGGAGTTTTTTCAGAACCACTGAAGTAAATGGTAAAGTTTTAATGGACGTCAAAGAACTGTATGTTTCAGGACTATGTTTTACTAATACAGAGAGATTTTAGTCCCATTATACTTGGCAATCTGGAAGCAGGGCAGACTTCAAACGTCTATTTTGTTCCTACCAAAAGTTAACAGAAATGCCCTTCCATTTAATCTAGAATTGACCTGTAGCATTAAAAATAAGTTGAGAAGAACCATCTCTCTCCACAATGCTGAACAGACATGATCTGCTCTTGATAGTATGGTAATGTGTAGTGGAGGAGCCTGGATATTGATTAGTAAATGACAGCTAAGCATAAACATGTGGTGAATCCTCAGGAGGCTAATGCTTCTTTACAGTAAGTGCTCTCTTCTGTTGTGTTTATGTGATCCCACAGGAGCTTTAAAATTCTGATTCACAAAATTAATAAACAGACTTCTGCTTTGGTTCTGCTGCATGCAAGGTACCATGGGGGCGGGGGGGGGGCACGGGGAAGAAGTGAGCTGTGATTTTTGTAGGGGTAGGAGAGGGTTCTTGCTTTCCCTGCCCTAGCGGAATGGATAAATTCCCACAGCTGAAGCATAAGAAAATTGCAAGGCAAGGAAAGCAAAGGGACAGAAGATTTGGATACCAGGCCAAACCTCGGATTTGGGACCAATGGATACATTTAGTTTCAAAGATTCTTCTCCCACATCCTCTTTGCAATACTGAAAGTAAAGTGCCAGTTTGTATTTCACTGTTTTATGTATGTTAACTGTGTTCTGTAAATACAGTTGAAACAAAGTTTTACTTAATCGAAACTGAGATTAGAAGCAGGTACTGTATATCTTCAGTACAGGCTATTTAATAGACAATACTTAAAAAGACAATACTCTGTCACTTAATCAGGATTTTCCTTGAATCAAGCTCTATAGATTGCCACAAAGTACATTCTGCTGTTAAAAAAAAAAAAAAAAAAATCGGTACATTGTTGCCCACAGAGAAAGTAAACTCACAGTTGTTTTTATGGAGTGGTGCTGTCCTCATGTCTTCCACTGCTACTGTGACCAGTTTTCTCCATGTGTAATATAGGGAATTGGTTGAAAAATACACCACTTGTGGAATAAACTAGTGCTATAAAAGCTAGGTTACAAAGGGAACCGTGTTTTAACGTGTGCATTATGCCTTAAGCATGTGAAAGTGAGAAATGGGTGACAAGTTATTGTGAGAAGGAAAATGACCTTTTGAATTTGGATAACATTCGGTGTGGCCAAATAATGTTTGTCCCTCCAGCATTTGAATAGCAAGGAAGAAAATTTCTTTTAAAAAACCTGCAAACCCTGCTCTTCTGTGTTTTTCCCTCGGTTGTATTTCTTGCATTGTACACACAAAGATCTTGCCCCAGAGATACAGAATGAAAATTGGATGAGTACAGCTCTAGGCTGTACAACCTACCTATCACTCTGATCAGTCCACTCCATTTTGATGTGAACTCCTGCTTTCTCTGCAGTCTAAATGAACAAGTCCTTTAAATGCTTCTGTGGTTTTAATTATGCCAGCAACTGCAGTGAGGCAGTGCAAATACCATACTGCTTGCCCTTGTTTCTTAAGCTGTGCTTATATTTTCCATTCTAACTTAGTTTGCTTCCATGGTAGTTTCAATGCAGTTTGAATTTTGGAGGGAGGAGCATCTGAGACACCTAGATTTTGTACAAGTGTGGTAAGTGTGATGTTTATTTTCAGTGTGTGTTTTTTGTTAAAGCACACTGACTCAGACTTGGTCAGTCACTGGTCCCTGATGGTGGGGGAAATTCTGTTCGGGTAGGAATAGGGCTTGTAGGAGTAAAGGGAGGGGAAAGGCTGGTTTGTGAAGAGTGCTGTGTGGCACCATGTGTTATGGTGCCATTCATAATAGAGTTTCTACAGTTTTAGTTGAAGACTAATTTATTTCTGGTTCCAGAGAAGAATACGTATTCTGCAGTTGTCTCTTCCACCAGCCAGACTTGTTAGGGTTTGACAAAAGTAACCATGGACAAACTTTTCCGTTTTAGGGGGCGCACACTTGATGCAGATTTTTTTTAACAAGTAGATCAGCTCTGTGGCTGAGTTATAACTAGTCATGATCCGAAAAGTGGATGGAAGAAATAAGTGCTCTTCTGACTTTCTTCTGAGAATGCTTTCTTGCTTATGATTTGGTTAATTGGACCATGGCCCTCCTCAATGCTGGTCAGGCCCTGAAAGTGCAGGGAGTGTCCTTTTTACCAGGTGACCTGTTCTTTACAAATGGTGCAGGTGCTCTGGCCTTTTAACTACCTTCCAACATGGGCAAACCAAGGACCCTTGCCTGGGCAGAGCTTGTATGTTGTTGACCATACCGTAAAGCATAGCTTCTGGGTTTTTTGTTTGGTTTTTTTTTGTTTGTTTGTTTGGTTTTTGGTGTTGTGGGTTTTTTTTTTAATGTTTTCACTTACTTCTCTTTGACTGGTAATGTCCTTCATTTCAACTGGAGCTCAGGAAAAAGAGGATGAAAGAAGAAAGGTACATATATATAGCTATATCTTCCTTCTTATATCTATATATATCTATATAGATAGAAGATATATATAGAGAGATGGATATAGAAAGATATATAGAGAGATATTTTCTTTCATATCTATATAAAATATATATATTTAATTTTAATCATGCAGAAATATGGAAAAATAAGTGAAAGTAGAATGTGCTAATAAGAGTGAATACTCATTGCTGCAGGAGGGCTCTATCTTTTGCTGCTTCCACTTGTCAGTCCATAGAAATAGTAGAGAATATTCCTATGCCTTGTTAGGACTGGATAACCGTACTACTAATGATGAGAAAAATGACATGCTAATGAAAAGAATGGTTAGCATCTAAGATGGGTAACGCTGGTGTAGAGCAATGTACTTTTTACATAAGCAAGTGGACAAGAATGGGGATGATGAGAACTAAGATTTTTGGATTGTTTTTTCCATTGGATGGAAAGGATGATTAAACAGTTGAATTAAAAAGCATTTGATTAAGAAAACAAAGTTTCATGGAAGGGGATGTATTTGTGAAATGACAGCAGGAGTAAGTGACCATTGATTGAAAGCATGGCTCTCTACAATGCCTGTAGTGTAGTCTAGACAGTGCTCACTCTCTACATGACATAGTGATGGAACAGGTGGTGATGGGGGAGTACCTGTGATTTATGGTTTCTGACTCCATCTGAAAGGAGAGAATGAAAAAAATCAGGGAATTGCTTCTGCTGTAACTAATCAAAAGCCATAAATGATGCAGTTTCCACGCGATGTATATGTACTCTCTACTGTTTCACAAGTCAGCTTTGTTGATTACCATTCTGTTATCACCTGTGTTCTTGGACACTCAGCTCCATCTATCAGTCTTTGTAAACCACATGTGATGATTGAATAACTGAAGTCTGAAAATTCAGCAAGTGAGATAAAAACTGTGTGTTCTTACGCGCATGCACACACCCTTCTTTTGGTGTACCTTATTGGAGAATTTTTTTCTTATTTTGGGAAGGAAGAATATACAGTTACTTAGCTATGGTAAGATGCATCTCATCCACGAATACAGACTCTCCCTAAGGGCTATACGGAAGATGCTGAAGCTTGGGGTGAAATAGAAGGTGATGTTTCAGATAGCTCTGCATAAGAAGTGGTGGATAAATTTGTGGGGAAAAAAAAAGTAGTAGTAAAAAAGAATGAAGATCTGCTGCTTGATACATAATCAAGCTATCCCAGCATGATTTAGACCTTAAGTTTAATTCTAAGACATCTAATTTTCTTGAATCTCACTTACATGATAGGCATTCTGCGTTTAAGGACAAAAGAAATAATGACATTTTATGTCTCCAATTTACAGTTGCATCATTACACAAACATGATTTCCTATTTTAATTCAGCAACGTAGATCTTTTATCAAGCATGTGGAACATAGTTAATTGACTATAGCAGGATTTTCGCTATGGTTAGGTAATTATTTGAAAGGCTTTGTCTTTAAATGCAAATGCCTGAAATCTCTTTCATGTCTTAGGATTTTTTTGGTAGAACCATGTCAATCTAAACAGCTGCATAATTTGTTTATTCTTTAATCCTGATTTTTGTAAATATCAGCATTGTTCTGCAAATAATTTCCTTCAAAACAGAGCATCTTTGTCTCATATCTTAATGACAGGATGGTCTAAGTTCATGGGCGAGGGGCTAAGTGATGAAGTTGGCCCATGTGTTTTTTCTGGTTCTTTGAGGAAGCATTATTCCCTAGAAAATCAGATCTAGCAATCTTGGTGTACACATCAAGTGGTCCTGATGAAAACAAAATAATAATGAAGATTTGCAAAATATGCTTTCATAAAGTGTAAAGTTTTAAATTCTGAAATTACTTTGCAAGAAAGATGGCTGCCAAAGCGTCTTAGCATGTTGTGCTTTGGTGTCACCCTTATTCAAAGCAATTCTGTGGAATTCCTCCTGTTGGAGGTGACTGCGTAATGAAAAGCAACCTGCAGAAAATTAATAAACTGCAGTGTGCTAAAATGCACAAAAGTATTTAAAATTTACTACTTTTAAAAAGAGATGGTCTGTTTTTATCCATGATAATCAAGGTTTATTAGTCTGTAATGGCACAGAGCAAGAAGCAAATAAGAGGTTTTATAAGAGATGGCAAAAAGGTCTGAGTTTGCATTTTAAAATAGAAATAACTTTTTCACAAATGCATTAGAGAAACTAGGGACCATTAAGAAATGATGAAGAAGATAAAATTATTAATCACAAAGATACTAAGTGCCGTTCTTCAAATCCTATTTCTGTTTAGCAGAAATAAAGTCTGCGTGTGCTGCTGCATGATAAGAGTGTAATGGATGTAAGTAAAAAGAGAACTCCAATGGAACAAATGAAATGCTGCTTGGAAACTCTGCCTACAAATAAATCAACAAGTCCAAACAGTTGTCACCAAAGTGTATCAAGGGAACTAGCAAACTAATTTGCAGTAATAGTGACACTAACTAGAACCAGAGAAGTGTCTGAAGGCTGGAGAAGAGCATGAACAACTTTTAGGGGAGAAATCGAATGCATCTTCTATTTGGTGGAATATATAATGGAATAAATAATTTATGGAAATCAATAAGTGTCTGGAAGGTAATGGAACCGTAAGCAAAAGCACTTACAGGCTTCTAGCAAATTAATCTTGCCAAACTTCCTTTGTTTTGCTTTCTTGAATAGTAGTGTACCATTAAAGAGAAAGCAGCAGTGTCCTAAGTTCAAAATAGTCAGAGTATACAATTCCAGACAGCAAAGTTGGATGGCTGAATACATATCAACCTTCCTTGAATTTTCACCTTCACTTAAATAAACAGATTTGACTCATTAACTTTCTATTCATGACATTCTGCAATTTGGAGAAAAAGTAAAATACACCCAATTTGCATCCTGCTTAAGGAAAGAGTCTGTATCAGGAGCAGCTGGTCTTTCACATAGCTGTATCAGTCTGTTAGCTGGTAATTTTCATAAGAGTTCATAATTACTTAATGCCTTTTTATATGGTGGATGTTCTACTTATGGGAAGTCTGTGGAAAGATATAATCTGAGAGTGAATTGTATTAGTTTCTAGATAGATAACTGTAAGAGTGCAAAACCTACAGAATTACTTTTCAGCTGGTTTTAGTGTTTGACTCTCTGTGGAAAAAGATATGCAGGCTGGAGCAATTCAGTATAGGTGCTAACAAGAAGCAAAACTTTCTGATTTACCTTTGCAAAGGTGTGAGATAAAGTTTTTATTCCCTTGATTTGCTTCTTCAAAAGTGTGTGCAGGAAGCTAGTATCTAAGTCTGAGCTGCATCCCACATTCAGTCAAAACATACCTTATTTAAGAATTTCTGTGCAACTTCTCCTTTTTTGGAAAGCGGCAGTTTTAACAAGCTTATTAGGTATAATAAGTTTCAGCGAAGGGGAGTGGATTGTTGAAAGGGAACTCAGAGATGGGTCATGTGTTGATTTTTTTAAAAAAAAAAAAAAAAAAAAAAAAAGAACAAAACCAGAAAGCCATCCAGGTTTTTCTAGGGGGCGGGGGGGGAGAAGAAAGAACTGAGAATCATACTAATTCTATGTTGAATACAAATAGATAGTGTAATATTCCATATAATGGCAGCAGATTTCTACAACAGAAGTAAATGAGCCTTGTAAATCTGTACCTGGCTAGCTGCATTATCTGCAGCTTTGTATTAGTGATCTTAAACTCCCATAGTTTTTTATTTAGAGTAGAATTTTGGGAACCTGAAACTCCTTCAGCTTTGAAGCATTCAGTATATTCAATAAATGAGTACTTTTCATTTTGAGCAGTGCATGTGGCATACTTACTTTTCAGGGTTTGCTATCTTGCTTTTGTCTGTGTTGCCAGTCATTTTGGTTTTTGTGTTCCTGCATGTTGCTGGTTTTTGACTCTAATATTTGTATAAGTATTTAGCAAGTAATGATAGCTGTAAGTCACAGCTGAGTATGCCTGCCTATTGGATTTAGTTTTCTCACAGCAAGACTTCATGGCCTGGTACGCTGGAATATGAGCTTGCATACAGTTTCCTTGCTGAGGAGAAGAATAATGGACTGCAAAACACATTCTGTTGCTATTAGCTTTTCAAGTGGATTGAGCTATTCATTGGAAAAAGAGTGTACTACAGCAATTAAGTTCATCCCTATGCTCAGTCGGCTTGCCATTTCCAAAAATGAGGTGGACGTCTATTTTGTGAAAAGGCTAATGTTTTATTGATGGTGGAAATTACTAACTAAAACTGAAGCTGGAAACGTGCAAGGAATGGAAGTTTGGAGCACAGTATGAGACTGTAAAGGAATTCTTTAATGTAGGTATTAAGTCCCTTATGACTGTGTCATGCACTGAACTGGTTAAAGCACTCTTCGTGGCGAATGGAAAGGCGGAAAGCCTTTGGCTTTCACGCTCTGCTGCTTATTTTGTGTGTAGATAGAACCTCACTGCTGAGACAGTGGTGGTCAGTGAAAGAAGTATTCATTTCAAAACAGCTTTATAAACACTGTGGATCAAACCCTGCTTTTCAGCATTTAACATTTGCTACATACTTTGTCTCTTAAACAAGCATCTCTGTATACATGTGTCTCAGACAGGGAGCTTTAAGTCCAAGTGAATATTTTGTTACTCTTGGAGGAGAAGGGGTGATACAAACGATTCAGACCATGTTGAACTAGTAGAGTCAGTATGGCAGAGTGTCTTTTGAAGAGGAAAAGGAAAATATTTATCAGAGGACCTTATTTTATCCTTTAGGTTATCGAAGGCTTTTTTCAGGTTAAGCGTATCTTTCTGTTAGTTTTCCCCAAGTTACTGCCATGAAAATGCGGTGGAGTCTTTCCAGTGTGAGCGCTTTGGGAGAGCATTGTTTTTCAAGTTGAGGAAATTCACACTACAAAATTCGGTTGTCAATGCCATAGATATTTTTTGGGTATAGGAACTGAATAGTTGCTCTGTTCTTCGTTACATTTTAATGTATATACTGAATGTTTTTCAGGAACTCCAGGAAAGAACTTAATGACATACGGTTTGAGTTTACTCCAGGCAGAGGTAAGGCTCCTTCAATTGAATTATTCTGTTATTGCTCAAAAAGGTATTTCAGAAATTGATTAGCGTTTATGGTTAATACAAACTACTTCTCTGGAATGTTTCCTACTGTGCAGAGCTTTATATTGAACTTCACTTGAACAAGAATAGCAGATGTATAGTGGCAAGGTTGCATAATATATAGTATGTATTAGACGACTTGATCAACAGTATACTTTATCAATTTCATGTCTTATTGAAACGATCTATGTGGTTTATAAGATCTTGCATAGCAATATTTACAGCTTTGGAATTTCCATTTTCACATTTGGAAAACATCATAGGAAATGGAATATGGTAGCCATAAAGGTGTATGTGGTGATGGTGGTAGTATCTGAGTTCCTTTCCCCTTTGTAATAAAAGAAGTTCTGTTAACAAGTATGAAGCGCACACCATTTTTCAAATGCTGTCTTCAGCTGAAGTTGAGTTGTATCTCTAGCTTTGGTATCATCACTAGAAAGAAATTCTGGCATTGAAACTTTAAACTCTACTGCATGCTTGTAGAACTGTACTGGCTTTCCAGTGCTAAGAGTTGTAAGAGCTTGTAAAACTTATTTTGTTTGAAGAAAATGGAGTATTACTGGCATAAAATGCACGGAAGCTGGTATGTTGAGTGAGAAGGTATCATCCTTGTTACATAGCAACCCTTTGAACTATGAACACATTTCATATTTCTCGGTATTCACTATATTTAGAATAGCCTTCAAAGAGCTTCCACCTAAAAATGAATCCAGATTGGAAGAGGTGTCTCTTTTCCTGTAAATCATAGTATCTTTCATGTGCAGTAGTTCTGTGCATGGATATACTCTCTGTTGTCTACCTGCATTTCTCATTGATTTTTGCAATGGGTAATAACGAGAGAGATCTCTTAATTGGGCACAGAGCATCCTGGTTTAGTCACTTGACAAAAGAATTGCTTATGTAACTGCTTAGAGAGTATTTAAGTCATTCGAGAATTCTTACTTGGTCAAAAAATAGAGGATGCGGCATAGTAAAGTACACCAGGGCTGTTCCTAGTAGTCACTGAGGTAGCCAGAAGGCAGCTATGATTCTCATCTTCAGAGCTCTCCAGAAATTGCAGCTAGCTCAGCTATATCATTTTTCACCTGTGTGTGTTTCTTGAGGAAATGATGCAACTCAAAGCATGCTCTCCATGTAGATACTTGGTGTTGAGGCCATATTACAGTTGAGACTTAGCTGGAATTTAGGCTTGTTCCTGCTGTTTCCTCCTACTTACCTCTAACTCTTCTAAAGTCTTTATCCAGGAGCAACTACTAGTCACAGGGACTTAGGAATTAACCCACTCAGGTACAGCAATTCATGCAAAATCGATTGAAAGCTCTGAATTTCCTGGGTCACAGTACTTAAAAGCTATTTTAAGCCTAAAGCTCAAAATCATGTCTGTTCATGTAACTCCTTTGACCCACTGGTGACAAACAAGAAAACCTATATAGCATGTCTCTATCTTGATATGCAGAACAACGGAGGGGATAAAGAGAACAGTGAAAACAACACCAAAACATAGTTTATTTTCTTGGTTGTGAAGATGCTGAACTTGTAAACTGTGTAGGAGTACGTAGTTAGATAATAGAGGAGAAATGCTAGTGGCCAGGAAATGTCTGTAGGGGGTTTGCAATGAATCAAATCATCAGCTCATGCGATTTGCTGTGCAGAGGCTGATAAGATAATTATCTTTTTTCCTCCTAATTAAAGATAATTTTGAATTCAAGCCTGTCTGCATGGGTGTTTTGGAACTGAAATATATTTTTGTTAAATTGCATTGGATGACTGATAGCTTTTGTTGTTTTTTGTGGGCTCTCATACTTATTCATTTCACCTTTTGGACAGACACAGCAGACGGCGTTTCTCAGGAGCTGTTCTCTGCAGGCCTGGTTGATGGCCATGATGTAGTTATAGGTAAATTACATTTTTGTTTGCAATTACACTCTTGTGACAAGTTTGTGTTAAATGGATGTGAAAAATGTTTTCTCTAATGCTGGTTTTCACAAAATCCTTTTTGTCCTAATTTTGCTTTCATGTATGCATAGTTCAATCAACAAGCCAATTTTGATACTAGTCCAAAGATTGCTTTTGGAAGTCGGAACTCCTTAGTGGTTTGAGAGGGATGATATAGTATAGAACTTCTGCAGGATTATTAACAATTCAATGATTGATCACTTTTGTACTAACTTCATTTTTTTTGTTTAACAATAAAATGATTTTTCGGTAGGATTTTGCAAAATGTGCTTTGGCAGCTCTGAAGTTAGTAAGTATTCTGCCTGGGTTCATGGAAGTAGAAGCAAGCCAGAGTTCAGGATCTATGGAAATTGCACCTAGAGATATTATTCCTATGGTAAAAAAAAAAAAGATAATCAGAAATTTTCTGGCTGCTGAGAGGAAAGATATTTCTCTCTTTTTCTATTCTGTGCTTCAGTAATTTTTTAATTTTTTTTTTTTTTTTAAATGAAAGTCAGTCTCTGGCAAAGATGATTAATTTGGAAGTGCTTATTTCCCTGCAGTTCCTTCTCTTGTTCTGGTTGCTCAAGACCAGTAGGTATATAGTTACCAAAATCAGAGGGGGGCTAGTAGATGCTAAATGTGTGAGAACTGAATCGTGGAATACTAGCAAATCAATCTTTGTGTTGCAGTCAAAGAAGTTCATATCAATTGGTTCAGATATCATTACCAAACTCCTCAATGATATGGAGAGTGTTTTACAAATCTGTAAGTTCATGTGACTTGCCTGGAAGATTATCTAAATACATTCTCAGTGCATTTGTAGGGTAGCTAAAGTATTTCAGAGAGAAGCCAATACTTTTTGCTTTTGTATGATGTTCAGAATACAGGTTGATTCGAGCTGGTGTAAGAAACAAAAGCCCTACCTATGCTTTTAATTTCTAAAGAAAAAGTATTTAGGGGAGGTTCGCAGATGGTACAGGCTAGCAGGCACTCTTCTCTTAAAGTCACTTCTACTGCGCTGTTACTGTAAGGGTTCAGGAGAGAGGGGTAGCTTGTCCTTTGTTGCCTTTTAAACATCCAGTATGAAAATGTCATTACGATACTGCTGATGATGTTTTTATTAGAATTTTTGTTGCCACAAGATACCTTACTTCATTTAGAAATAATAAATAATTTTTTTTTTTTTCTGGCTAGGGGAAGAATTGTTATCTGTTGGCTATCCCACCTGCCTGGGCAGTCAGCTGGCACTCTGTGTTGCACAGAAGTGAGTCACGGCTGGCAATGCTGCAGTGCAAGCCCTGCTGGGACCCAGTGAGACCCCTTTTCCCTTATTCGCTCTTCCCTTTTCCCTTTGCTGCAAAGTTCTCTTCCAATGCAAAGTGCCAGTACTTCCGTGGAAATGGCACCATGAATGGGATTTGTTAACATCTTTCAGGGAGACTGATGGGGGAAAGGCAAATTAAGATAGATGTCCCTCATGGCTTTAGTGATGGGACTTTGGTCTTGAAGAAGCACGAATATTTAAGTAAGTAAGGTTTTCCCTAGCAGGCTTGGTTAGAGACACTGTCTAGTTAATAATAAAAGTTTATTTCCTTGCTTAATTCCTGCTTTGAATGTCATCAGACTTTGATTTTTAGCACTATGATGATGGTCCTTTCTGTTCTTTCCTGTTTATCTTTTTATTGTGGTATTAAAAAAAACTAAGGAAATCAGATTTCTTGTATATAATGAAAGCATTCAACTTAAATTTAATTTCATTAATTATAATCAGCTTATATGTTCATTTTTCTGTTGTAACTTACTTCAAGTTCCACAGGCACAAATTCTTGCATGACTTTGTACTATAATTTTCACTTGTGTCTGCTTCACCCATGAAGTTGTTCAAGTTTTCAAATACGTTTGGACGTAGTTATCTTCCTAGAAAATGACTTTAGATTTTAAGTTTTACTGAAAGACAAGTTCTGCTAAATGTGATTTTACTTTTAATTAAAAAAAAAAAGTTGGACTTATGTTAGAATATGTTCGTGATTTGCTTTCGGAAAACTGGCTAAATGTTGTATGGACATGGAATAAAATAACTTGCATGCAAGCAGATTATTGCAAATTTCAGAATTTCACTGTAGCAGTGGAGTCCTAAGAAATATTTCAGTCCCGTAGTTTAAAGCAATAGGTCATATAAGAGAGCAGATGGTGCTGAAAATGTAAATCTGCTTACAAAACTAATTTTCTGTGTAAAATGATTTTGCCACCTTGCTCACTTGAAATTAAAAGGTTTAAAATCTTCCTATATAGGAAAAGGGGAATAGTATAGAAGAGCTTGGTTAACCTTCTTCACCAGAAGAACTGATTCCATTAGCTTCCAGATTGAAAGCAGCTGATAAATTACCTTTCACTTTTCAGCTGAAGCATGCAGAAATTCAGCCTCTATAACATGAGTGAAAACGAAGTTCCGAGATAGTCTCGTAAAAGTTGTTCCTGTAGTTTCTTTTAATGGATGTTGGAACGTGTAGAGGCTGGGAGAAAAAGGAAAGGTGAAAATACCTGTGCTTATGTTGAACTCAACAATTTGTTGGCGTAACAGCTGATTTTCTGAAAGGACAGTTGAGCAGGAGTTAGCACACACTGTTGTGGCAAGTATGGCCATGGCATACGTGAGCTGAAGCTGTTAGTAGGGACCAGCTGATGTGTAAGTTCTACAGAATTTGCTGCTAAGCATCAACACGCTTCACCTTTTGAGTCTTGCTGGATTTGCTTCACTTAACACAGGCTTCGCAGGAAGATTTCCATTCTGATAAGCAATAAGTTCAGCTCCCTGTTCTGCAGAGGAGCAAAAATCCCATCTTGCATGTTCAGTTCTGGCTACGATTGACTGGTTTCTGTTCTTATTGACAGTAGCGATGTTACACAGGAGGTCCCTAGATCAATGGAATCAGTGCAGAGAATTTTGTTTTAAAGCAGACTAGAGTTTGCAGTACCGAAATAGCTATGTTAAATCATATGAAAGGTCTGGAATATTTTTAAGATACATATTGAGATGAAATATGTCTCCGTGTGTATATGCAATATATGTATATTAGCTAGTAAACACTCCTCTAGTAATGCTTTATTACATTTTTGATACCATAAAGGAAACTCAAATCATATCAACAGTTCTGTTGAAAATCACACAGCTGCAATCCAACTTCACTGGTGTATACAATGTGCATATAATTTCAGCGAAGCCTTAGGCTATAGTTAAGCTTCTAGAGGCCTTGCTTAAATTTCAGAACCTAAAGGTGTATTTACAGTTATTAAATTGCAGTATATTAAAAAAAAAACAAACTTCCCTTGCTGAATACTACTTAAATAAAAGACTTGATATCCATGCCATCAAGAAATGTGCAGTTGCCCTTCACTATATTAATGTACCTTTATTTTAGGTATTTTTGTCAAAAAGTATCTGTGAATACCTTGAGCATCATCGAAGATGTACCTTCACTTTTAAATACACCAGACGTTAACTACCGGTAAATGGATATCTGTCTTTGGTGTTGGAGCCAGACCCAGGTATCCACTGAGTAATCAGAGGAACAGCTTTTAGTCAGTC
>NW_009225322.1:0-27253 GCF_000690835.1 Fulmarus glacialis
TGCAGGACCCAGCATTTGGCCTTGTTGAATATCATACAGCTGGCCTCAGTCCATCGATCCAGCCTGTCCAGGTCCCTCTGCAGAGCCTTCCTACCCTCGAGCAGATCGACACTCCCGCCCAACTTGGTGTCATCTGCAAACTTACTGAGGGAGCACTCGATCCCCTCATCCAGATCATTCATAAAGATATTGAACAGGACCGGCCCCAAAACTGAGCCCTGGGGAACACCGCTCGTGACCGGCCGCCAGCTGGATTGAACTCCGTTCACCACAACTCTCTGGGCTCGGCCGTCCAGCCAGTTTTTTACCCAGCGAAGACTGTACCTGTCTAAACCGTGAGCCGCCAGCTTCTCTAAGAGAATGCCGTGGGAGACAGTGTCAAAGGCTTTGCTGAAGTCCAAGTAGACCACATCCACAGCCTTTCCCTCATCCACTAAGCGGGTCACCTGTTCATAGAAGGAGACGAGGTTGGTCAAGCAGGACCTGCCTTCCATGAACCCGTGCTGGCTGGGCCTGATCCCCTGGCTGTCCCGCACATGGCTTGTGAGCACTTGTGGTCAATGCTTTGGACTGCTGGTAGAAAAAAGTAGGATGCAGGAAGTGTGATACCTTCTTTACAGCTGCCACGGTTTAATAGAAAGGCAGCTGGATCTAGCATCAGAGCTTTCAATAGCCTTTTGAGGGTATTGTAGAGAGTACCAAAGTGATTTGGTCTAAAAGTTACGTGTGCCTGACCCACTGTGGTGAGCTTGACCCATGATGAAAAGCTTGTCAGATACAGATCAATATAAACGCTTTCAATCAGGAGAACCAAATGGAAATATGAAAACAGTTCGGCTTCAAAAAGCAGTCCTAAATTACAAACCTAGACTAACCCTTTCAATAACAGGGACAGGAGCTATCCTTGTATAGTCTCAAATACCCTGTAGCCACATACATCCCCTTTGGTTAGACCTAATAATCTTCAGGTAGGTGAAGTGCCTTTTAGACCCTGGCAATTTTTAAATGCCTCACAAGACAAGAAAAAAAAAAAAAAAAGAACACAAGGCTGTTGGTGTTCAGCATGGACTCATCTGCCCATACACATGTACCTTATGTAGATCCCAACGACAAGCAGGCTGAGATGTTTTAAGTAAAACAAAAAATAATCTTTTTCTTTATATGTGATTTTTCACAAATACTAGTATTCTTTGTCAGAAGGTACCATGTTCTGTTAAATGAGTATTATCAAGAATAAGTTTTCACAGTAGAGTTTATAGTGTTCCTACACTGAAATAGGCAAATTCAAGAAACAAGCTGAAAGATGAGCATGGCTACACTGTATCAAGATGTCTTAATAATACATCTAAGCATGTACTCACATTACAGATTGCATCCCCAAAATGACTGTTAATCATCATTTTACACAGGAAGAAAATATTCATAAGGATACATCTGAAAGAGCACATTTGGTCAAACTTCCTTAGAGGTCCCCAGCAGACGTGTCTTGCCAACCCATTGGCTCCCATTAGCCTTCATAGTACTTTAAAACATCTCATAGTTTCAGTAGTGAAGCAATTTAGCACGTTGCTTGCCGTGTGATGTAAAAAGTGTAATTGCTTTCATTTTACTGGAAATGTTCATGAGAGCATAAGAACACACTCAAATCCAGAAAACATAAAAGAGTGACACCACATGCTCTTTAGCACTGCTAAGGGCTGATGCTAAGGCCAATGCCACAGGTAAGTGCAGCTGCTGAGAAAAGACCAGAATGGCTATTGATACGTCTTTTACCCTCCTGTTTTACTTACCTTTTCAAACAGATTTCTAGTTTCACTGACAGTTTTGGAGCATATGCTGAAGCCTGAAGCCATTTGAAGCTATTTCCAAGGTAGGAGCTGTGTTTTCATGCTTGTTTCTGGATTCACGTGAAATCCTCCTTGAATCTTCCTTGCACTCTTACAGTGCCTTTACTTGGGAATACACACTTCTTCCAGGGAATCGTGTTGTAGGAATCACATCAGAGTTAAAGAGCTAATTTCTGTTGCACACATACACTCCTGAGACAACAGCTGTCTTATCATTTTTTAAATGGAGCTGTATATTTTGCTGCTGAAGAAATATGATTACTCCCATAACTCATTTGGCAGTTGCTAATGAATAGGGAAGGTGCTTCAAATTCATTTTCATTTAACTCTGTCCCTCTAGTTAAGAACCTTAACTCTATGGTCTTTTAGCAACAGAAGCAACAAATGAAGAAAAACATGATACTGAATATTGTTACTTATGAAATGTATCTGATGAGATATGATTTCTCTTTTCAGGAAAAAAAAAAAAAAAAAATTGAAAAATGACCTAATGGAGACAAGAACTGCCAGAAGGGATCTTTGTCATTTTACAACTTTCCTGCATTCTTGAAGGCAGGTTTAAGACAAATGGATGACAATAAAGCCCATAAGATATATGTAGCTAACATTACTACTGCCCTTATGAGAAAGGTATGCTGCTTTACCTGGCTGCTCTTCTATATATGCAATACTCTGTCTCCCCCATTCCCTTCTCCCCTCCCCCCCCCAAAAAAAAAGGGTGGGTGATAAGATGTTTCAAAAGACTCGTATTCAAATCTTTTTTGAGGTCATCCAGGTCTTATTTTTAGATTTTGCATTGGTGTGAGAAAGTCAACATAACTATTTGTAATACATGTTCAGATACCGTGTGCAACATATCGGTGAAAAAACACATGCTCCAGCAAGTTAAAGGACTTTAATGATTGACCATCCACTGGAAGGAAAATGAAAAAAACAAGTCCTGAACTCGGTCTTTTCTCAACAACTCAAATTCCATCTGCTTTTTCAAGCCAGCAGTTTCTTCTAATCCAATGGAAGCCATATGGCAATTAATTTGCAATGGATAAGTACCAGAGAAATCTCCACTGTGATGTCTGCAGAGGTTTTAAATTCTCTGTAGTTTTAAAGCTGAAATTCCCAGTTCTGTTCCCACTTCCTCTGAGCTCACTGACATCAACAGAATTATCTTTGCATAAATGTGCTGTTACTAAAAAAGCACTAGACACCACATTCTAGTCTGTGGTGGGTTTTAGTTCATGTGGTCATTACCCTTTTGCAGTGAGCTTAGGGGAACACTGCACTGTGCTGTACTGAACTATGTCTGGACTGCTACCTTCACAGAGATAAAAGTGAGAGTACTCATAAGCAAATGAAATACCAGAGTTTGCAGAAGCTGTTAATAGCATAATACAACAGCCAGTAACAGGTAAGCCTGTCGCTACTACATTGTTTTCAGACACAGCAACAGAAATATTTGCAAACCAGGGGAGCAGCAGGTTGCAACGTAACAACTCGGGGGGAGGGAGGGGGAAGTTGAGGCTTTTTTCAGGTGCCTATGTAGAAAGTCCTTGTTAGTAACTTTTTAGAGGCAAGGCTGTCCTTTTTTTCAGCTTGTAATTGGAGTGACATAAAATAAGCAAAGACAGTGGTAGTCAGTCAGCACCCACGAATCTATTAAAACACTCTGAACATCTTTGATGTGCATTCTTGACATTGGCAAAATGTTAGAAGTCTGCATAAAGTGACAAGACAACAAAAAATCCCAGCAACAAAGAATTACTGTGTTATTCTTTTGTATCAAATCAGAGTCCTGGCTGCAGTAAGGGATGGTCTAATCAGCAAGGAAAAAAAGCAGTCTGAGGTCAGTCTCAGTGAATGACAACCTGGCAGAAAAGACATTTCAGCATCTTCCTACCACTTCCTGCAGTTGATTGTAATGGCTGTTGATTGTAATGGTAGTTTGAGCCATTTTATATTATGGGAATTGTCAAAATCTGTATTGTACAAGGACTCATAGGTTTACAAAAATACTCGTTAGGAATTGCAGCTAATGCAATCTATAGCCTTCCTAAATATTAGATGGAAGCAATCTCTTACCACACTTTCCCCCTCATTTCTATATTTCTCTGTCTTTCACTATGCTATTACAGTAATTATTTGCTTTGCACTGTTTCATTCTCAGAACCATTGTGCACGTTCTGAGATTGTCCCTGGTAAAAGTAAAGACTGTTATAATCTAAGAGCAGAGTATCCTGATGTTATGTAAATCACATTCACCGAAGCTTATGCAAGAATCACACTTTTGACCTCCAGATGACACATCATTACAAAAGAAGCATTTGAAAATTGCTGCTGTTTGTATGGCTGCTTCTAAGATGCTGCTTTTTCAGCTGAACTTTTACATTATTTTATAGCTGAGACAAAATACTACAAAGCAATCTAAAAAAAGATTTTTCTCCATCTTCCTGATGTCCTGTTTCTATCACTATTTTCTTCTGTTTCTCTTCCTGCAAGAAGAACAGAAAAAGTTATCCTTTACCTTCACTTGTCTCTAGCATACAATATACAGTTGTAACTCTATCAGCAATTCTTAAGTTTGTGTTCCTGATTGTGATGGTGCAACCAGCCTGAAAGCTGTCATTGAGCCACAATTTACTATAGTAGACTTTTCACATATATTTTTTGTAAATAAAGTTGGAAAGTAGTCTAGCAATTCCCAGCCTGCCCCTGAATGCAGCTTTTTCACCTGTTGAATATCTACAGATGTGGTTTCCAAGTGTGTTTTTAATTTTGACCATCACTCTACTCAAGTGATCTGTCTTGGAAAAGATTAAAATACATACCATGGTGAACAGAAATAAAGTGAAATTGAAGATCCTTCAGCCATAAGGGGTATATCTGGTAGATATAAGGAAGGGAAAAAAGTAGATTAATGAGACGTTTTTGGCTATGAATCCTAGAAAAGTTGTATAACCCCAACTAATCCTCCAAAGTGAGCAGTAAGATGTAAGATGTCATATAAGAAGGCTCTTAGGTATACATTAGTCATATATTTTAATGGGGCTTGTTGGAACTCATAAGAAAATTTGCTGGTCACTTCTGTTATAATTGCTTCTGCTTTCATTTAAACAATGTGCAGTTGTGGAGAGTTGGTACAGCCACAGCATGATGCTAATCAATAAAAAATGTGCAGCTGTTATCAAAAAAACCTCTTTGCAAAATTGGAAAACATGATTTCTGCATAATTCTTCAAGACTGAGTCTAGCTTTATTAGGGGAGTGCTTAAAATGGAACTGATTTTCATAGTTTCAAATTCTTTTCACAATTCCCCAAAAATGTTTTTCCCTGTCTCCCCCCTGCCACCCCCTTTATTTTTCTTCACAGAATTGGCACATCTGTGGGGAAGAACAAAAAAGTAACCAAAACCCAGCAGTTTCAGTTTTCTTTCTTAATACTTTTAACTTAGGATTTCTTTTCTGAAGTTAGAATTGGTAAAGGAAAATTATAAAACCTCGTGATTTTCTATTGCATTTTCAGTGGGAAAAAGAGGTAAAGAGGTGAGAAATTCTCAAAAATGCAAACCTCAAAATTAAACAAATTTGGTTTTCTAAAGAAATATTTAAACATCTTAGCTTAAAATGAGGTTATCCTAAAAGAGAAAGTGGTTTGTGAACCCTTACTATGGATATTTTTCAATAGAAACATTTCTAGCTACTGTTACTAATAAAGAGTTTCAACAGTGAACAGATTCCTTATCATGCAGTAACAGGCAAGGTAATGTTCATATTCCATCCTAATGAGTAGTCATTAATGTTTGCCTAATGCATTCTTTTCAACAACAATTACTACAAAAGGTACATATTCCAAATGCTTATTTTAAATATTATAATAATAATAATAACAATAACAATAATAACAATAATAGCAATGATGATGCCAGCCCTGCATTGACAGTAAAACCAATCAACAGAACTAGTGACACAGCACATAACTTTAAGAGCAAGAATATCTCACCAGTATGAAATTTTTCTAGTTGTTATTTTGATATTGCAAGGTTGACTCTATTATACAAACACCCACTGAAAAAGGAGGGTTGTGAATCCAGGAAAGAGGTATATATGAAGGAGGGAGTTAATTGTTCTGAAAATAAGAGGTTGTAACTGTAAACTGCAGATTCATCTTTTTAATTTTACAGTTTGAAGCAACGAATTGCATCATGCTTATCCTTCTCTCCCACCAGCCTGCATAAGTTTTCCTGATTCTATTCCAACTTTCTAACACAAGCCAGGCTCCTCTATGGAGACCCTGAGAGGTCTGTCTTAGTTTTTCTATATTTGTTCATCTTCAACTATTAAACATTGTGATAAAGAGCTAGAGAGCTTTCTAACAATGTTCTTTGTCATCACTTATTTTTATCTTTCTGCCATATATAATGCTGATGCAATTTTAAGAATCCAGCTATTTTCTCTGTTTTAACATTAAAAAACAAGCAATCAAAAAAACCCAAACCCTAAACAAAACTCAACCTCAAATGGACTCCTTTGTCTTCTCCTCAGCTTCTCCCTCTCTTTCCTCTCTGTGATGACTGATAACTACCTGTTCTCTGCATGCTGTGGCTTTTCTTGTAGAACAGCAGCATATAATCAAAGCTGACAGCTGAACCCCCCAAACAAAATTCTTTTCTGTTCGAGCCTAGAAAGAATGAGAATAACATAGGGAAAAACATGCAGCTAGGACAGAGCCTAAAGAAATACTGTGTTATGCTTTCTCACTATTAAAAAAGCACTTACTGTAAGAGACTCTCATAAAGGGAAGAACTCCAAATAATCTTTTCCAAAGCTTTTTTCTTTCAAAAAGTATCTAAAAGAAAGAGGAAGTTCTTTCTTTTTTTTTTTTTTTTTTTTACCTTTTCATTTTTTTGTGACAATATACATTTTGATCTGATTTGAAAGTAGTCAAGGGCAAGAACAGAAGGAAAAATAACTTTTGATTTTAGATCTACACCAAAGCTCAGTGACTAGGCTAGAAGATGACTCAGGAGCCTAAGAGAAAATCAGAGAAAGAGAAAATTGGCCACAACCAACATGTAAAACCCCACACAGACTTCTAAAACATCAAGAAAATCTGAAATAGAATTTGATTCCACTGTGCTTCCTCCTGCTGCTCTTACTGTTGAACCCAGTGGTACTGAGAAAACCAAAATTACAATTACTCACCCCCAAATCAAATGCCAGGACTGTCTCATTTAGAAAATTCTGAATCTGCTTTCTTACCACAAGTTTTCATCAAAGAAAACAAAAAAGAAAATTCTGCTAACAGCCTTGTATGATTCATATCCAGATCAGGAAACAGAGACTGTATTCAAGACAATACATAATGTCTCTAACACAAATTATACAAGTAATGTGTAAAACTCAGCAAGAAAATTATACGCTCAGTAACATCTATCTGACTTTCTTCTGGCCTGCCGTAGGCATTGAGCTATCTGCAAATCAACAGAAGGACCTAACAATTAGACAGTTAGTTATTCTAAGGAAACAATGGATTCTGTCTTTCCATCAGAAACCAAGGCCTGAGAAACCCTTCCTGATGTTTTTATTTTAACAGTGAATACAAACACTTAGAACCAAGGAATAGTTTAGATTGCAAGGGAACCCTGGAGGTATCTCATCCAAACCCTGCTCAATACAAATCCAGTTAGTATACCTTGCTCATGGCTGTGTCCAGTTGAGTTTTGAATATGCAAGGAAGGTGATTTCACACCCTCTCTGAGCAATGTCTTCCACTGCTTAATCGTACTCATGATCAAAAAGTTTTTCCTAGGATTTAGCCAGCATTTCCTGACAACACTTCCAGCTTTGTTCTCCTTACGTGCTTTTCATTAGGTAGCTGTGGACAGCCATAAATTCTCTTCTCAGCCTTTTTTTTTTGTTCCCCTGAGGCCAAACAAACCTAGCTCTCGGACACTCCTTGCATGTCCTGTGCTCCAGCATCCTGACCATCTTGATAGCTTCTGCTGGTCTTATTCCAGTATATCCATGTCTTCTACTGGGGAGCCCAAAACATGATACAGCCCTCCAAATATGGTCTCCCAATTGCCAAATAAGCAGGAAGAATTACTTTCCTTGACTTGTTTGCTACAGTTTTGCTACCACTTGAGGCAATATATGCAATTATCCTGCAGATGTTTAAACTCAATTTTTTGCCAGCTTTTAAATGTGTGTCTTTTTAACATACAGGTTTCCCTTTTTGGCTAAGATTTTGGAAAGGTCAGTGTTCAATAATATGGGATATTTATCAGTTGGGGATTGCTTTTCACTAGTGACACTTCGATTCTGTTTGTGTTTATTGTTGACTGGAGGAACAAATATACAGGCACAGAGTAGTAGTTTAACATGCTGTGATCTTGGTAATGATGCCATGACTGCACTCTGAAATGTATTCTATTTTAATGCTTCAGGAAGTAATACTTCTCTTTTAGCCAAGCCCCTTTCTTTTACATTTAGCAATGTATTTGAAACTAAACCTGAACAATTTAACTTGATATTTACTAACACATAGATAAGCACTAGCCTTGGTTTTTTAGTCACTGAAAAGGTAGCATATCAAAGTTTTATTTTCTTTTTTGTATCTCCAGTGTACATTAATATTTTCTGTTTTCACAACAGTGAAGTAACATGTTGTTTCCTCTTAAACAGTGAGACAGAACGACATGCAGAGGACTATTTAGTCTTCCTTAAGATGGCATTAATTCCTACTGCCCAGTTCCACACTCATAACTATATTTACCTGAAACCCTGTGCATTCACTTTCACTTCCCCTCTACCTAAGATTGAGTTTCCTATTTCCTATTCATTCATTAAGGTACTTAGGTTTCATGCTGCTAAAAGTGAATTTGGACGCGGATCCGGCACAATTTGATGTGTATATAGATCCATTAACAGATGATCCCCTCACAGGGCTCTTCTATGAAATGAAATAATTTAAAACTTGAATAGCTTTCCTGTGAGTGGGTTGCTCCAAGTTGGATTTTCCTCATTTGGAAATACAGATGTGGAAACGGAATCAATCAAAACAAAACATGTTTGCAGTGAAAGTACGGGTCATTTATATAGAACACTTTCCTTTATATTTAAAACAGAAAGGGAGAGAGACTTCAAGCACACATTTTTTAGCTAATAATTTTAATTTAAATCATAGGAAGTATTATTTTGCCAGGCTGCTAGCAAAGAAGATTTACTCTGGTACTTGAAACATTAGTGAAACTAAGACCTTAATTCTGTCACTGGACAGAAATGTTTTATGTCTTCCTTCCTGTATCAATGAGGATGTGAACTTGGAACATAACGTTTTCTGTAATATGTATGTATATATATATTTATTATATTTGTTAAGTATTCAGACAAAAGTTTCTGGATTTAAAATTAATTTTACAGAAACTTCTGTTTAATGAGGTGTTGAAAAATACTTGCCATGTAAATAAACTTGTTTGGAATCCTGAAACAGATTAAATGAAGATGCTTTTGCTGAAGGTTAGCCATTCTAAAGGTGACTTGAACAGCCTGTGTTGCAGCAGCGGCTGCTAGAGTAGCTGCTATTGACCATTTAGTTCTGAGAAAACAAGGCCTTGAGCTGTCTGCACAAAAGTGATTTTGACCTTGGTGAGAATTTGGCAGAAGGGTCAGTCCTTAAATATCTGTTATTTCACCTGTGCTGAGAGATTTATGGGGGTATCAGACAGGTTTGAAATGAACACGTTCGCTACAGCTGCAGTTTTTTAGAGAGAATCCCCTTCCACATTGTTCATTTATATTTTTCAGCAGTGCTACTTCTTTACTTGTCCTTTTGTTTTTTTCCCTAGAGAGTTTTACATTTCCTCTCTTTCCCATGTACCTGTTTTTACTGCTATGCTGTGACCGTCTGTCACATTAAAGGTGCAGTTATGATTTTCTTGGCAATTCTGAATGGAGATAACCATTCATTTACTGTGCAGATACAGAAAGCACACCGAAAGCTGCAGTTGCTGCAGGCAGCCTCTTCAAACACAGCTCTGCTGTTCTTATAAGGGGTGTCCTGGCATCATACCCCAGAGTTTTGTTTGCCAGGTTACCCAGCCCAGTAAAATATGTGGCCTTGAAACCTGAGGAATGTTTAATATGAAGTTTCTGGTGGTACCACTCCTCAGAGATACTCAGAATTTTACAAATAGCATTTTTCAAGCCTATGGCCAAATCCTTAACTTGAATCTTTTCTATTTCAGTAAGGTGTTAGAATTACAAACTCAAATATTACCAGAACTGTTATCGGGAAGATGGGGAAGGTGTTCTCGGGTTAAGAGAAAAAAAGTTGAGTCAGGTTGACAAGTGATAAATTCAGCCAGGCTGAACCGGACTTTGCCTTCGTTTTGAGACTGTTTATATTTACGATTCTCTGAACCCCTGTGTTCTTACTCCGATGCTCAAGCTGAATTTGCTTGTTCCCATATCCTCAAGTGTGAAAGGATTACACCTCTGATGTGGTCCAAGCCTAGTTCAAACTCATGCTCTGTCTGCAAAGCTGAGACAGTGAAAAGGAAACCAGACATTTTGCCATGGATCCTTTCTAATTTCAAATTGCAAGGATTAGGATCCTCTTGGCTAGAAAGCAAAGTAGGGAACAATTTCACACACAGGAAAAAAAAGGCTTTCTATTTTTCATGTGGAAACCCAGCATGTTATTGCACAAATCTTTCAAAGGTTTAACAGTATTGATGTTTTCTTTTCTCTTTTTTATCACTAAATGTATCTTCTTCCCTTTCTCTTTTTTATTTTTATTGATGCCAAAATATTCTTGATTTTCTGTAATTTTTGAAACATTCAGACATAATGGAAAGGCATTATTAAGCAGCAGACCACCTGTATGACTGCATAGCTTTCTAAAAATAAAAGAATACACACGAATAAAGTTGCTTGATTTGATTTTTTTGCCATTTTGTTATTTTTACAAAATTGAGAAAACTGTGCTTTTTGTTAAACTCTACCAATTCTTCTGTATTAAAAAACAAATTACAAGAGATGTCTGGTAGAAAACTAGACAACATATTATTTTTAGAAATTAACAGTATTTACAGATTAATTTTTTACAAACAAGAAAAAACCTTATAATTTTGTATGTGTTTCAAAACTAGCTGATTACTAAATTATTTTCTTTTTTTTTTTTTTTTTTGTTGCACTTATTGTTAGAGGGTATCTTCTGCTATAGCTCATTTGTAATGAATTAGATTAAATGATAAAAGATGATTCAGAAAGTGTTAGGGATACTGTAGATGAGAGGATAAAGGACACACAGCCTGCTCATTTTTTCTGGGAAGGTTAGACTATAAATAGCTGTCTTTTGCCCTCCAATACACACATTCAACTCCCATTGAAGTCAGCAGCACAGAAATCAATGGGAACTCTGTGTATATATCAGAGCAGATTTTTTGTTCAACCGAATGCTTTATATAGGAAGATCTAGAGATTATACGAAATCTGAAATGTTCAGAATAGTGATATAATCTATAAATCCACCTAATCCTGCTGTGTATATTTGACTGTGCTGGGGCATTCTTAACACATGGATACAATACGCATTGGAACAGATTTAAAATAGGCATATTTATAAATACACACAGCATATTTCACCTGTGTTATATACATGTTATATTTTATAGCAGAAAACAGAGGATGAGTTTCTACTATTTCTTTCTGCTATGATTATTTTTCATATTTTTGAAATCTTATATTAGAAAGCATTATTCCTCTCGCATGGACTGTATTCTTAGTCCCTCAGACTTTAATCGCGAGTTTTACTTGCACAGTGACACAAGATTCAGCCTTATTTAGATATGTTAGAATGTTTGAAAAATAACTGCAAGAGATAACACACCAGAAAACATATTAAAAAACCTTACTATATTTGTGTCTGCGTTCTTCACATCAATCTTCAGAACAGAGAAAGAGTTCATGTAAAGCTTGTTTTGGCAAGGAATGAGTTGTACCAGAATAAGGTGGTGCTAAGAGTGGATTTTGAACAAGCAAATAATTTCAACTGGAATAAATCGCTAGGCAATTTGGAAGTCTCTGTGTTTTCCTTTATGGACTCTGTAATTATGAATGCGGCCTGTGAATGTATTCCTAAATCTATTTGCTGCTAAAGCCACAAGCTGCTTTTTGCCTTCATTTTATATTTTCACCCTATTTTACCCCATGACTAAAGGGCCTGTGGGCCAGGCTATGAGTAAACTATTATTATACAGAAATGACTCTCTCTCCAGATGCAAATATCTATCCAGACTGGAAGCTATCTCCCATGAAAAGCTGGTTTGTCCAGAGAGAAGTCTGCAGTGTCCTATTGTAGCTGATAAAAAGGTATATCCTCCCAAAGGAGGAGGAGAAAAACAGGCATTTCTTAGTATCTTAAGGTGATAGGAAAGATGCGCAGGAAGTTTTGGTAGGGAAGAGGAAAAGATAGAAAAATCTTTATAGGCAAAGAGTTCGGTTTAGCAGCACCCCTGACCAAGGCCAGGGAAGACAAAACTTCCTGCCCCCGCAGACGTCCACAGGAGTTAGGAAACACTGTGGTTAAGGAAGACTTCCACTCCTCTGTGTCTTGATAAAAGACACTGGTTGCACCCACCAGTGTACTCGGCTACCTGTTTCCTTGTGCATCCCCTTCACTCCCAAGCATTTACACTTTTGTTGATATTTTGAGGGAGGAGGTGTGTTTCCAGCACCAGAAGAGTCTTAAAATTCAAGGCTAGAGTCTGAATTAAATAGCCAGTGTGAATTCAGGAGTGAAATTTAGAAGAGGTATTTGGCAGAGGATGCACCATTCAAAATCAAAACACAGGAAAAGAATGGATATTTTTAAATCTCCACAAATATCAAATATCAAGTACTCCAGTAGCTGAGTTCTCCTACAGACATCCTGAGGCAGGCCAAACTCTGTCTGTGGAATAGTACTAGGTAAATATTCTGCAAAAGTGCCTGGGCTTGGAAAAGAAAGTGACTGCCCATTGTTAAAGTAGTGGTTCTAGGATTACTGTAGTCTCAGTGCTCCTTGGGTTATATACAAATGAGTGGAAGTAATAAATGAAGGAAAACATTGAATAAAAATCCAGATGAACAACATATGAAAAGAATGGTGAGCCTAACCTCTGCAGCTGGAAAGGCTGGTAAAGAGAAATGAAGGGAGACTCCTTGTGTTGAGGGAAAGCTTCCTTTTCTGTAGTGGCTTCCACTTTTGCAGACTGTTGGACAAAAGTGAGAATTCACTCAGGAAATTTCTTAAAGCAGAAATTCATCCCTGACTTAGTCTGCATGGAGCATTACTATCTATTCTTTTAAAGTCAGCCTGTAATGTATTCAAGGTGCACGAAAGAAATACCACAGTGGCAAAGCTTATGGGAGCAAGGAATATGGGGGTGGGGGCTGAGTGTCTGCTGATAACTGGGGATAACTGTTTGTAAGTTTTCGTTCCAAATATCTTGACTGTTTTTTTTTCCAGCTCTATTGGTGGACATGAAAGATTTTACATTTCCTTACAAGTCTTGCCTCATTTGTATGACAGCTAAAATATTACTGCAAAAAGGAATACTACAAATGCTCACCATAACCAATCTAATTCCCTTGATTTGGACTGAAGCACCTGTTTTTTGGCATCAGCCAAATCTTTAAGACAGTGCCAGCTGAGAATCTTACCTGGGATGTAAGACCAGGACATTTTTGTATGAGATGCTACTTTGAAATGGTGCACAGAGCAGTGAAGAATTTAGCAATAATACTTAGCTTGTTAGAAAACAGACCATATTTATTCCTTTCTTCACAGCCTTATTTACAGTACACTGGGACTTTTGAGTGAAGGAATGGTGAACAGTTAATAAAACATTTCATGGGTATTAATTACTTTCCGCTTAATTACCTGCCATGTGGATCTTGTTGAGCTATTGATTACTGGCAAACATACATCCCACTGGGGATAGCGTGATTTAACTTCATCCAGTGAGTCAATTAGCCCAAGTAACGCTGGGAGAGCTGGTGCTTTGCCTCAGTAGCTGAGGTTTCTTGCCACGAATGGTAGATAAGGCATTTGTTTGTTCATTAAAACAGGGTACTACTGTCAACAGGAGGCACTTAACAGGTGTTATTGAGATTGGTAAAATGTCACTGTTTCATCAAAGATTAGCAGCAGTTTATAGCTGCAAAGTGGGTGAAAAGAACCCTTCTGATTTGAGAGCACAGATGAATGGATGAGGTCAAGATGTTAACCCCTGTTTGCTTCTTATTTATGAGAACTTCGTTTACAAATTTGCATCAGCTCTCCCAAGTGCAAAACATCTTTCACTGTCATTAATTCAGAGGCTGTGGGACAACAGACCCTGAACTGTGGCATGTGACATTCAATTAATATCACCAAGACTGAAACACATGGCATGACCCCCAACTCACCAAAACTAAATACTTCTCTGTTCTTCAGTGAGGATGATCTTCCTAGCTGACAAAAATAGCCTGCTGTCTTCACATGAATTAATCTGAGAATGAAAAGAACTTTTTAATTTTTTCTTTATCACCTTGTGATTTAAATTACAGATACAGTAAACCATTATTCATATTGATAGTTCCCTTAGTATGTAACTGAAGGTATAAAAAACCCCTCTCGGCTGGAAACCAAAGTTCTATTTAAACAAAAAAACCCAAAAAACACAACACAACAAAAAAACCAACAAAACAAGATAATTGTTCAAGGAATTCTTAAAGTAAACCTTACATGGATTTAGATAAAGAAAAAAATCAGATGTTGTAATCAGAAGATGTCTAGAGAAATTACTTTTAATTATGAAGGTTGATTAAAATACAATTTGGAGATGATGGTATATAACAATCTTCAAAGATGGGATAAATTGTCTTAGTGGTGGGTTAAAAAGTCATTCTAAAATGAGAATCTTCTAGGAAAAGTGAACAACAAATGAACAAATGACTAATCACAAGTAGTCATTTACATTAGATTAGATTAGATATATACAAACGTATAAGCCAAACAATTGACATGGGGACACATCCTTCAGTTTTTTCTTTTAGAAGAGTCACGAAGTTGTCTTATGAGATGATTTATTTGACAGTGACCTGCACAAGAAGTTTTATTTTCCAAATCCCTGGAAATTATTGAGGAAAGGATTCAAGTTCTGTCATCTGCCATAAATGAATGATATAATTTACCTATGCTATGTTTTATTTTGCTTAATAGAATGCATTAATTTCCATTTTATAGTTCTCTCTATATCCATAAGAGCAGAAACTAACTTTTAAATAATACTTCAGATAACACTGAGAAATGTTACAGATTTGTCCCGAGTTCATCTTCACAAACAAAGTTTTTCCTGTGTTCTGAAAGAGAGGGTCACTGGGTTTTAAGGGTGTAACAATATTATTATTGCAACATAAGGAAACCAAGTAAATTCAACAGATATTTGTCTGTTGGTATAAGACAAATTCTTTTTAAGGCTGGATCAAGTAAAAAATTTAAAAATAGAAACAGAAATATTTAATACAGTGGGGCTTTCAAAGGTTTTGGTTGCTTTAAGGTTAAGTACACTTTATGAAGACATTGCACATTACGAAAACAAAGTGGTTCATTAAAATTATACTTATATTTGCAACTGGGAAAATAGCTGTGTAAGAATGGAAACGCCAAGGGAAATTTCTGAATGCTGTTGAGATCTCCTTCTAGATATGAGTTTCCACTTTGCAACCTGGAGAATCAAATTAAAAAAAATATGGATTTTTTTTTTAAGTGTGTTTCCCACGTTTCTAGGACTTAGCAAAGCTGCAGTAGGTTTCTATAAAACTAGCTATGTAAGTTACGTTATGCTCTTGTAAATTACCTTAATTGCACATGCTGATGTATAACTTCATTGATGTCAGCAGAATAATTTTGGATTGTTACAAGCAGATGAGAATGATCAGGCTCCAAATCATTGCTAAAAAGAAACGTACTTTATGACACTATTCAACAGTGTACCGGGTCTCGCTGGCTGGAGTTAACTTTCCTCGTAGGAGCCCATATGGTGCTGCACTTTGCATTGGTGACTAGAATGGTGTTGATGATAACCCACCAGTGTTTTGGCTATTGCTAGTGCAATGCTCACGCCGCATCAAGACTGAGACACCAGACACCCCTCTCTTCTCCACAAGGCTAGGAGGCTTGGGGGTGGGCAAGAGACTGGGAGGGACCCCAACTGCCCAAAGGGATATCGCATGCCATATGACACCATGCTCAGCAATAAAAGCTGGGGTGAAGGAAGGAGGAAGAGGACGAGTTAGAAGTTAATGATGTTTGTCTTCCCAAGCAACTCCTACGCATGTTGAGGCCCTGCTTCCTAGGAAGTGGCTGGACATCTCCCTGATGATGAGGAGAGACTAAATTTCCTCTTTTTGCTTTCACTTCATGCATGGCTTTTACTTTTGTTATTAAATTGCCTTTATCTCAACCAATGAACTTGTCTTCCCCTGTGGTGTTGAGGAGAGGGAGTGAGAAAGCGCTTGGGTGGGGGTTTGACAGCCAGCCAAGGTCAACCCACCATAAATAGTTAAAACTGTAATTGGCTTTTGGAGAGTTTGCACACCTGGTGTGAGTGCACAGTGTATATATTTATGTACGCACCTCTCATCTTCCGTTTAAAGCAATTGGAGCACATTAGGATGGGCTGTTTAATTCAGTCATAGCTTTCACTGCAATAAAACAAAGAAAGCACAACTCGAAAGACATGATCAATAAAATATTGGATCAAGTGCTATAAATCTCTCTGACATATTCAAGGCATGAGGACAAGAGAGAAAGTTCTTAAAATTTCTATTTATATGTCATTTTTTAAGGCAATATAAATGTCACTATACCTTACCATAAAGCTCTGGGAAGCTGTGAAATAACATAGGTGAGCAGCAGGGAATGGGGCAGAAATTACTGTGAAACATTCTTGTCTCTCCCAGTATCAGGTTTCTGTGGTGGCAAATTAGCATGCTAAAATGAAAGCAATTGACCTATTTTAGATGGTGGTGGAGTCTGTGTGTATGTTGTGGAGGAATTATTTAGTGGAGTGTTGTGCTTTAATGTGGTTAATGGTAGTACAAAAGGGGAAAGGGACCTTGTTTTTCTGCTTATGCTGTAAACAAGGTTTCAGGGGAAATTCTTTGAAGTATAGAGATCTAAGCTGGCTGGTTTTGAATCCCCCCTGAGGTACTAGAGAGGAACAGTAGGTATCTGATAATGTCTGCACTTCGAGTAAATCTTTTTGGGCATCAAACACAGTGTTGACAAACAAGATAAAAAGTGGATTATTTAAAAGTGCTGCTTAAGATAAATAGGATACTCATATGATTTGTGGTGTTGAAGTTTTTACTGTCTCTCTCCAGACTTAGAAAAAAGAATGTAAAGCAGTAAAGGACCAGCTTTTCAAAGGATCTCTGCTCAGCTCGTGTTCTTACACCATGATCCACAGCTGAGTTTTTGGAGAGATGAGAACCCAGGTCACAGTGAAATCTGGGGGTGTACTGCTGGCATCATCATAGGGATTTCATCCCTAGCACGCTCACGTCCCTGTAAAAACTGGGAATGAGAAGCACAGTGCCATTCCCCAACTTTTGAGTATTTCCAAAAATCTGGTCTAAATGCCAGATTTTCTTCCAACAATCCTGACACCCACCTTTGTTGGACTGGGTCTGTCTGTCTATTTAAATGCACAGAGAAATATGTGAGCTACAGAGCTGGGGTGTTGAGTCAAAATGGTATACTAAGATGTAAACAGTGACAGAAGCCAGCAGGGAGCACCGTGGTTTAAATATAGTATCTCAGGACTTCAGAAAGGCTTACAAATTCTGCTACAAACATGGATATCTTGCACCATGTTATGATAAGCCCATTGTCTTTTTGTGTTTAAGTACAGTTTTATTTTCTTTCCCATTAGCTCTGAAATAGAAAACAGTAAGAAAACGTTGCCATAAACAGTTGTGAAATATTAGGTTTGATTATAGTTATTATTATACGGCTTGTAAAGTATCTTTATTGATACATTTGGATTCACTCTATTTGCAGGATCACATTGGTACACATATATCATGCAGGAATAAGGTTCTCATTCTGTACTGTTAAAAACTGGTGTCCAAAGTTGCCCTGTTTATTGACAGGACTATGAAGTTCTCATTACACCTTCCATAAAACCTTATTGAGGGAGACTCTGGTTATTATATCTAAGATGATACATATGACCTGTTATCCCAGTAACATCGCTGGAGACCTGAGAAGCTGAAAATTATGGAAACTGGAGCTACTGAAAAATTTAAAAGCCTTCTAGAGGATAGGTTTACAATATTGCTCAAAACAGTAAGTACTGGCTTAGTGATAACTGTTGATAGAGACAATGGCCCAACAGCGCGCCCAACAGTGCGCACTGTTTCAGCAAAAGAAATTTTTTGCTTTTTTTTTTATATATTGGTAGTGCCACTTGTATTCACAAAATAAGGTGAAACATAGGAGTGTATTCTCAACTTCCTTCGATTGCAGTGAGACACAGGGCCCCATGTGCAAGAATACAAGTGCTGAGTGTGCTAGGACTGAATCCTCATCATTTTGAAACCAATAAGTAACAGCTTGTTACAGTGTGCAGGAACTGGGGGGTAAGGTCTGGGTTTAGGCCTTGCCCTTCCTCACAAGCAGCAATGTGATAGAGGAGCTCAGAAATGGAGGTGGCAGTGTGTTGTGGTTTAACTAAGCAAGCTAAGAGGGACATAGCTGTGGAGGCCTGATGGGGACAGGGCCAGTTCTCAGCTTTCAAGGATTGCTGTGAGCTTCCTGAGAAGAAGGAGGGTTTCTAAAGAAAAGATTTTTCTTCAAATGCATGACCAATCTCTTGTGTAACAGGACTGATAATCCCCGACAGAAAAATCCACAAAATGCTACAGGCAAAGCCTCAGTTACACATCTGTTAGCCACGTGGAAGCAAAGACAGAAGAGTCATCATGAAACGGTTAAAATTCTGCAGAGCTACAAAAGGCCCACTGTCTTCAGCAACTCCTGTCTCTTCAGACCTTTCAACAAGCATGGAGATAATCAGTGAAAATTTATGCTGTCACTTGGTCCTTTCCAAATGCAATGGACACCTAAATGACAGTGACTTATAATTCCCAATGGGGTTTACAGCCCCATGTGAACTACATTCTCTAGCCGTTGGGAAACACAATCTTGCAGCACATTGGCCTGCACGCTGGATAAGGCTTTCTGTTCCTTCATTGGTGTTGGAAAAAAAACCCACAGGAGTTTGACCAGTGCCCCACAACCATTGACCAGTGTAATCCTGGCCTTAGTGATCTGTCCTATCTCATCTGGAAAAGGAAGAAAATCTCCTCCTGGACTGGTAATGTAAGTTGTCGGTAATGGTTTGGATTGAGCTGCACCTGTTCCCAGAGACGCAACTGAAAGAATGACAGGTGACCTCAGAAGTTCACACCTGTGAACTGATCCAGGATGGTAAAAGACTTAATGCATCAAGAGCTATTCCTCCTTAGTCTGGATGGATTTTCAAGTAAGTTTACAGTATTATTTCATGATTCACACATAAGGGTAACCAGTCCCCTGCAAGAACTGAGAATATCAAAGCCCCATCTTAAGAGAAATATTTCCCAGTCTTATAAAATTATTGTAAAAAACATACAGGCAGATAAAAGGATGCTGTATGCTTTTAGGAATTATTGAAGAACTCCTTTCTTGGTTGCAAACTGCGCTCCTTCTACATGGTCAAGAACTACTAAAGATACTTTCAAATTGTGTATCATTATCTACAGCATAGCTAACTGTACCCTGGGACTTTTATGAGACCAGGAAGATTTTCAGGAAGAGGTGGTCATGACCTTCTACTCTGTTCTGCCTGGTGTCTGGGAGCACCACACCACAGAACTTGAACCAACCTGTAGCTTGTTCATGGTCCCAAAAGGAAGCACTGGCTTGCAATGTATTTGGGACTGCTTCATTACTTCTTTTCTCTCTTATTTCTTCTTTTCTCTTTCTTTCCTTTTTTTGTTTTTGAGATTTTTCTGCTTGGGCCAGTTCATGACCGTTGCTTTGACCTTGATGATAAGAACTGGATGTGTAAATGCCCTTCATCAAATACCATGCATTTGACAGAGAACCAAAGTCCTTAGCAGGACCTTTTAATAGTAACAGAAACATTTGAACACATTTGGAAGTTATCTAAAATATAACCAGGACATTTTGGAATGGATCAGGAGTGGTAAAATGTGGTTGTTTTAAATACCAGTGGACAAAAATCCCCTGATACTTTCATGTTGCCTCATTGAGAAGTTAAGGTTTTTATCAAGGAGATTATTGCTGGTTTTCTTGCTTAAAAGCATACTGGAAATAAAGTGGGGTTTCAACATCCAGTAAAAATTGTCCTGAACAAAATTCCTCTAAAGTGTTTTCATATATTTAAAACCACTTTCCTAAAGAAAACTATAATAAAATCAAGTATTTAAGATTTAAAATTTTGAATATTTGAAACTGATCCAAAAATATGTAAATACAGAAATATTTTTATCACTTTCAGTAAAAATACTGTCTATATTACAGAGACAAACTTTTAAAATCCTAAAGAGTAGCTGTTAACAGCTAGCTTTGTCTTTACCTTAAAAGTATCTAAAGATGAGAATTAGTGTAAATGAGATGTGGATTCTATAAAAGATTTTATTAGCTTGACTTTGAAATGACCAACATATTTCATCAAAGCTTAGCCACTATACAGACTCTTCCTGAAGAAATGCCAATAGACTTCTAACACATTATATATAGTACATTTGTTTATGCTCAGCACTTTATGACAAAATATTTCAGAAAAGTTTCAGAGTTTATGCTTTTAATCCGTTCTCCTTTTTATATCTTTCTGCCTGCCAAAAGCAGACTCCATGACCATTATGATATGAGCTCTCTTCACTGCAAAGGGCAAGAAAATTATAACAAAGAAGCTTCATGATCTGAGGAAGCTTTCTCTAACTTACAATGCCTGCTAAATATATCAGATGTGTACGATTAAAAATAGTATATCAACTGCCTCTTTTGGAAAGGAGGTACTGCCAGACTGCTTCCACTGGAGCCATCATGACTATGGCTTCCACAAAAATTCCCCTTCAAGTTACCACTCCAAAATGAAAACCTGAAAGAAAGCAGCCATCTTTCTGCAGGAATTTGCTCAGGGCTGGCAAGATGACAGCAGCCTGGCTCTTCCCACTACCTGAGGCTTTCGGATCCTTTTGGAAAAGGGCCATAGCCTTACTGGTCTCATCGCATTTTGCAGACCTCTAAGAAAAGTGGTGTGGGATGGGCACTTCGGCCATTTCATTTGCAATCACTTGAATCACATCCACCACACCTTTTGTAGTTCAGTTGTGTACCGTGTCGGAATGGGGGAGAGATGTGGTCTTTTTGCAATCACAACCATTCTATTGTATACATCTGATCCTGGTAAAGTTATGTTGATTTATACCACTGAAGAACTGTTCCACAGAATATAAATCATACCTGTCCAGACAGATACAGTCATAGAAATGAAAAATACTGTATCTTGGAAGACAGCCTGTGTAAAATGGAGCCTTTAAGAAAAACAGCCTGTTATCTAAAACAAATACAAGTGCTATGAACAGATAGAAGTTATCTGCTCTAAATAGTGGGTCAACAGGACACAGTATATTTGCAAGAAATATACAATTCCCATTTGTGACCCATAAACACTGTGGGTTCCACATCTCTATGGGTGAAAACCAAAGTCTGTTAGCATACAGATGTGTGATACCTTTTAAAATCCCTGCAGTATCTTCCTACCTGCTGTGCTTAATTTCAGATTCAAGTGCTATCATTAAAGTAAAAAAAAAAAAACACAAAACTGTTTTCGCCTTTATCTGTGCCCTACATCACATTGGCTTTTCCTCAAATATTTTCCTGGTGCTGCAGCTCCCCAGACATTTTTTGAATACTTGATCTTTAGGCCCCCAGCTCCCACTTTTTTTTTTTTCAAGTTAGCACGTCTGTCTGACATGTAAAATTGCAACTTTTTAATTGTTTTCTCACAAAAAACTTTCTTGCAAGCCTATCTTGGCAACGTTCCATAAGAAAAAAATCTCTACTGTAAAGTTTGTGTTTAGAATTGTAAAAAACTCTGTTACAATCTGGTGAGCCATAAACTCCCTTCAAAGATTGGTTGCGCTAAGCCTAATTCTCATTTTGATTTATTTGACTTTGGATATAATGGTATTAAATTAGCAAAGACAAGCAATGAACAAAACCCTGGAGATGAATTAGCCATTGTATCCAGTCCATTAATCTCTTCTTCAGTTCTTGAGAATTGTGGCTCACCCAGACCCAGAGATCAAATAAAATGCCTAATTGGGAAAATCCTAAACAAGAGTATCCTGGGGAGCTTGAATTTATTTGTCAACTGTTCAAACTACTATGTGGTTTATATGTCTTTAAAACCCTGATACTTTTCCATCACTATATCTTAATCCAGATACTTTAAACACAGGAGGGTGATTGAGAATTGTTTTCAATTAACTGGAATAGGGAGAGACACTTATTCTAAAAACAGATAGTTGTGTTGTGAACATTCTGCCAAACATGCTGAGAATTTTAGATCTAAATATCAGGTTTGAGGGATGTTCTGAAAACTCTTCGAGGGTAGTAGTAAACACAGCTAATGGATATTCTCTTCTTTCAATAGCATTTGTATTAAGCACTGTGATTCAATAAGAGGAAGGAATACAGTATAAATGAATGATGTTTTTTAAAAAAGAAGTTTAATAACATTTTTAAAGATGTGTGAAAGGGAACAAATACAGGAGTCTTTTCCGCTTGTGATTACCCCAGAATTACCTGCTGATTTTCCTGGTGGTCCAGGAATGCAACCAGCAAGACTGATCTCCAGAAATGCAGAGGATAGTTAAAAGTCCATACCTGGTTTTGAGTCATAACATCCCATATTCCCATCAGTACTAAAAGAATAGGTAACCATTAGTCACCTAACATGAAATAATAAATTTTCTGACAGCATTGTGACTCATCAATAACCTACCTCTGATCTCTCTTTTGGGAAAAAAAGTCTATGGAAAAATCTGTGGCCAGGAAACACAGGCTGAGGTTGTTGGGGTTTTTTTTAACCCTACTTACGTTTTGCGGTTGTAATCACCAGTTTAGATTTGATATGGCATAGAGATCACAAGTGCTACATGAACTGGTGCCTCTTTCTTGCTACAGACTATCTCCTGTTCTCAGTTGCAATAACAGTGATCATGAGATTACATTAATTTGCTTACAGGGTGTACAAATTAGCTCCGGCATGACTGCATTACATATTTTGACAGTATCCAGAGGACTGTCATTGGCAATTGTTTCTCTAACCTAAAGGTGTTTTTGTTTAAGTTGCCACAGAGATCTGTGTATGACAAACCTCTTCTTCAAGTCTATGAAGCTTCCAGAGAGGTTACTTTGAAACAATCACATTAATGACAACCTGTACTACAGGACAGAAGAAAATCTCTCAGGGATGACACAAGTATAGTTGGGGACAGATTAGATGACTTCTTGAAGCCTCTTCTTCCATGCCTGTTCTTTAATGATTGCACATATTTGTCTCCATCAAGTACCAGTCGAGCAATGAAATAATAAATCTAATAAGAAATTTCCAGAAAGGAAAAAGGACAGTTGGACCACGTAAGACTGATAAAATATATTTTGTCCACAAATGTCTCCTCTTTTTGTTTCACAGGACTAAGAACTAACAGCTTCTTGATGAAGGAGAATCAGAGGGAGAAAGCCAGATAGTTTAGGGTTATAAAAATCTTGCCCTGAAAAGATCATAGTGCGTAATTATTATTTTTTTCAATCTAGTATGAACGATTTGATGTTTCTGAAGGTTTTCTGCCAAATGTTAAGAAGAAACTAAAATCTTTTAAAAAACAGAAAATTATTTGTATTCATTTCACATTGAGTTTATTTTCATCCTCAAAAAAAAGGAGTCAAATAAATATATGCACAAATGATTTGCTCTTCTTCAGTGTACACCATAAATATTGCTCCCTTTAGTCTGATTTGAAGTGCTAAAATACCCTATTGCATACTGTAAAGGAGAACATATTTTGACTCTAATGACGAACTGGGATTTATTTATACTGATATTCAGGCAGCAAATAGAATTCAGAAGTTGTTTGCTAACAGGAAAAGAGTTAAAGTTCTCAATGTCAAGTACAGTTCATATTTTTGTACATGTACAAGTGATCCTCTCTTGTCTCCCACATTAGTAAGTTTTCCTTTGTTGGTCTGTGACTTTTTCGCATTTGCCATTGCTTCTGTTTCCACACATGTGAGAAAAAGTATAGATCTGTTTCCTCCCATCTTATCTTCATAATTAGCTGGACACAGATACCTTTGATGACTTTTAAATCTTCTACTGAATCACTGACAGAAAGACTTATTTGATGCCACTTTTAATGACTTGCCATTATTTATCTGTACTGACAGAGATATCTCCACCATCTATTTGACTTTAAAGGATTTTTTTTCCATTACAAAACATCCAAATCCTCAAATTACTCACTGATGTTACCTATCTTACTAGTACAAATTGTTTCTTTTGTTACACTTCTTTGGTTTTTCATTTTTCAACTCAGTTTCTCTCTTAGCCCTTCTCTTTCTCTCATGGCTTCAGAGCCTACTGTTAGTCTCACACAAACAATTATAGTCAAAGATTATTTTCTGAGCTGTGGTGTTGGAAGAAGGATGGAGAGGATGCTGATCAATCAAAAACACCAGTCTGTACCAACTCCTCTTCCTTACTAGGCAGTTTTCTTTCTATTCCTTGGATTGCTTTTGAGGAACTCTTCCTATATTCACCGTTTATCTTCCTCCCACTTGTGAATACTTGATCTTCTTTGTGTCAAGACACTTCCACTTCATTAGTCTTGGTGAATGGATGACCTCAATCCAGTGTGCAATATCTTGTTCTTCAAATGCCTTATGCTTGAGTCCCTGGTGCTCTGGAGTCCCCCATATGAAGGAACAGCAAACAAGTTGTCTTCTCCCACAATCACAATCAGTTTTGTCAAGTATGTGCCACAAAGTCTGGTTTTGAAATTTTGCTTTAATCATAATGGGGGAAAGATTATTGGAACAGCTCAGTGCTTCTGCCTGGAAAGTTGCTACCAGCTGCCTGCCTGCCTCTATAAGTAATCAGCAGTCTCCTTTACAGAGGCTAACTTATGATTATTCCTGTGTTTTACTCACTTCAGGTAATCAAAAACTGAATAAGCCCTCTATTTCTCTACAGACAGTCCATCTTTGAGCATTATAATGAACCTTGGTAGGCAGCATGGAGAAAATACTTATACCTCTGCTATCCATGCTGTACCTGTGCTGTGGATAATTAGTTGAATTCAGTCACTTCCACTGTCAATCTGGCACCTTTCATGATCAGTAAAATTCTCATTAAAAAATTCTTTTTGCTGACAAAATTGGCACTGGCAGACTTCATTAAGTAATTAACTCAGATACCGAACACCAATCCATAATGTTGGGCATAATTAACAGATTAGGTTATCTGTCAGAAACAGGTAATTTTTCCTTACCCTTGGGATGCGGTCAGTGGAGAGGTTTTCAAAACTTGCACATCTCCAGACATAGTAAGGCACAACATCTGTGATTTACACAGAGGAGAGCATTGTGTTGCTGTGTGATGGGAATGCCTATTACATGGAAGTGTAGTAGAAATCCACGACCTTTCTGAAAAGGGAATATGAAATATTAGTGCAATATATGGACAATTTTTTCTTCCATGAAGAAGAATCACAACATTAACCTTCTCCTACAGAAATATTATATCATACAAGAGAGTAACCCAATCAAATCAAGATTTAATTGCAATACATGCAGCCTTAGCCAGACATGGAAATATCAAGAACCACAAAAGATCTTTGATTTACTGTGTATTGGGTGAGCCTGAATAGTTCTTAAAATGGTAACTGTCCCCATGGCAGTTTAGTAAATAAAAGAGTTTTGGTTTTGACCATTGACTGATAAGCAGAATACGGTTGTTAGCAGTTGGATAGAAAATTGTTCACCAGTCAAGTTTTCTCTGTAACACAAGGCATCGAGCCTTAGAGGGCTCTTCAGTTCTTTCTCAGAAGTCTAAATGAATTCCTGGACTATATTCCAGAGTGAAGTTAACCAAATACCATCTTTGAACTTGAACCTGATTAGGGAGTAAATCAGGTCTTTCTGTTTAGGCTTGAATGAGAGGTGCTTCATAATCACTCTGCTAAAGACAGTCCCAGAAGGAAGATTGGTAGATCATTATTTTTTCCTTTCAGCCAATGTGGCTGAGGGGATATCGAACGCCAGACCTCTGAAAATGTGCTTCTTTTTGCAGATGGCAAGGTAAAAAGAGTGGTTTGGAGCCTTTGAAACACAGAATCTGTCTACAGCAGACAACTGACAGAAACCCGATCTCAGAATGATTACTCAATATCATGTCAAAGCTAGTCATCTGCTATAGCTGGTATGGAACAAAAGCTGTAAAAACACAGACACCAAAAAACGCTGAAGAGAAGAATGGTGCAATTTAGAGCTCCACCAGTCTCGAAACTGTGGAAATGTGGAAGATGACCACAGAATGTTGAAACAACATTTCATTCTGTATCTGTAAGCTGTTGGGTCCTGTGAAAAGGATGACATTCAGAGTAATAATATTTTTCACAGTGACTAGGTCTGAAGCAGTCGCTGTGCTTAAAAGTTTTCAGTTAGTACAGCCAGGAGTAGCTGACCATAAAATCATAAGGAAAAAAAAAAGAATAATTTAAGTCAGAAGGATAGAATAATTTATGGTTGATCTGAAGCTAAATCTGAATCCACTTTTAGAACAGCTGTATATTTTTACAATTTTTACAACTGCAAGTTTGGAATTTGATTGAGGAACAAAAGTTACAGTGCAGGAGAAGCTACACAATTAACTATACACAGACAATCTACAGTTTGCCAAGCCACTTAGAAAAGAGTTCACTGGAGATAGAAAGTCTGCTGACACCTTCATGAAAAACTGAAAAAGGTAATCTTTTAAGACTATACCTAACAACTTTAAACTACCACGTCCAGTTTGCTTTCTTCCAGCTCAGGCATGATTTCCCCAAGTTTTCTGTCCCAATTCTAGCAGAGTTTCAACTTTTCAACCAGCAAGGTTTACAGGGAAGAGGAAGACTAAAATTTTAGATCATTTGTGACTATTATTGCTATCCTCCATTTTATTGTGACAGCTCTGTCCTTATATACCTGCAAGAGTTACAGAGAAAAATTCTTTCATTTTCCTAACACACACCTCCCCCCCC
>NW_009225323.1:0-402 GCF_000690835.1 Fulmarus glacialis
CCCCCACACTTGTTTGCACAGCCCTGTTCCCCCAGCGCGGTGCTCTTCATGCCGGTGGCTGAGAACTGGCTCTGCTTTTCCAGGTCACTGCCTGAGAGCTGCTGGATAAGGCAAGGAGGCAGAGGCTGCATTTAAAGCTTCCTCTGTGGTTCCCTTTTTTACTAAGGAAACATTTCCTTTGGAACCAGCTCCTGGCCTGGGGCTTGATAAATTAAGAAAAATTGTCTCCGAGCCCTTAAAATAGCAGCAGTTTATGAGCCTGGGTCTGGGCCAGGACCCTGGGGCTGCCTTTCCCTGGCTGAGCGGCAGGGACTCAGCCCTGCAGCTGGGGCGTTGCAGGGAGGAGCACCCCGCTCAGGAGAGCCTGAGGCCTGCCTGCAGCACTTGGGGTCGCCTCGATGC
>NW_009225323.1:679-895 GCF_000690835.1 Fulmarus glacialis
CACGGCCCCCTTCTGCCAGTGCCCCTGTGGAGGGGACTCGAGATCCTGGGGACAGGGCATGTCCCTCACACCCCCACAGCATCTGTTACGGTGGCAAACAGGGCCTTCCCCAAGGAGCGAGCAGCCGACTGGGCAGCCCATGGGGGATGCAGGAGGGGTGCGGTGGGGTTCAGCTGCTGGCCCCCGCTGCCTCCGCTGGGATCTGCCTTCCCTGGC
>NW_009225324.1:0-17740 GCF_000690835.1 Fulmarus glacialis
GAGGCACTGCCGGCAGCAGGGCTCGGAAAACGCCGCACCCGCTCGCAGAGCTGCGCTCGGAGCTGGGGAAGCGGTTGTGGACCCGCAAGCGCCAGCAGCTCTCCCCGAGAGCGTACGTAGGGCAGCCCGGCGCACCGCCGCGGGCGCTGTGCCGCCTGCGGCACTTCAGCGCTTTAGATGAGGGGGTGCTGTGCCAAAGTGGAGTCCTACCTTGGGCTTGGTGGGCCCCGTAGCTTTTAATTAGTTGCAAAGAATGCAAAGCACCTTACAAGGAATGTACCATCCATGTCTGCTTGAATTGCTCTGCTCAGTTCTCAACCTCAGCTGTCTCATTTCTGAAACACAATTAACTGTAAATGTCAGGAAATACTATAGTTCAGCAAATAAACTGTACCATCTTCTGCTGTGAGAGTATCTAGAAATACAGCATACTGCTCACGTATAATCTCAAAAGCTAATGAATAAGAAGAGACTTTAGAGAAGACTAGTATCTATTTCAAAAATAAACATGAGGGAGTGAAAAAAATAATAGGTGAGACTAGTGTAAAACAAGGCTCTCATTTAATTTAAACTTCATGTGGAAGAAGAGCAAGACGGGTACTCTTTTTGCCTGGTATTGGGAGATCTGCATTTTATGACGCCAACAGGAAAATCATTCAGTTTGTGACTGAAGAGAAATGAAACGAAGGAAGAAGTCAAACACCAGATACTTACTCTGAAAATCCTACCTGCCTGTGTCAGAATGTAAGCAGAGAATTGCCCAAGGACCAGAAGGATTTGAAGGACCACAAAAGGGATGGTAAAAATCCCTAAATCAGGTAGCAGTATGATGTAATAGCAAAATAATGGATCCGTTGAGAGATACTGATAACCTTGTGGCATGCAAGTATCTAGAAAGATACCTAGTTGGACTAAGCAACTTTGGGCCTCTGCTTGTGCGCAGATGTGTAGCTTTTGATTTTAGATTGATTTGTTAAAAGCATGTTGTCTAATACCTTTGCTTAATATAGGTCACGTCTTCCAGTTAAGGTGGGTGATCTTTGAAGAGCTGCTACATCTCTTAGAAAGATGTAGTCTTAATTTGACACCTGAAGATTCTCATCACATGAAATATCGTTTAAAGGTTTTATTATTTTGAAGCCTTTAAAAACATGATGGGAATTCACTCAGTTTAATTTATTTCCAGTTTGCATGTGTCTAATACGTAATTTCAAGTCATACCGCTTTTCTCTTGATCGGGGGTGTATTACATGGGAGCCTGTTGTGAGGCTGTGTTTTCCTAGAATCAAGAGGAGTTTGGATCAACCAGAATTTATTTAAAATTTTGCAACACTGTATGTGGAGGGTTAAACAAGTAGGTTTTGAAAGTGTTCTGCTTGTCAATTCTAGAATGTTGATTTGATGTAGTTATTTGTGAAGGTAAAAAAATGACACGTTGATTATGGACGAAATTAAAAAAAAAAAAAAATTAGGTGCCCTTTTGCACTGACTTCAGTGGTCTGTAGGCACCTAAACTACTTCAAGGATCTGAGCCACTTCTGCCAATTCAACAATGTGGAGAATGCCTTATTCTCTCTATCTCATGGGTGTAAAAGGTACTTTCATCGTATCTGTTCCACTGCCATACCACTGGTGAATTATGTGGCAGTGGAAGAGATATGATATACTACCTATACAGTGTATTCCAGTATATCTGTGGTGTCACCGCTCAGAGCCAAGTCAATAGATGAGGAGATATGATGTAGCACTATTAGGTAGCCGGAATGGTATTTTTTCTTTGTAATGATATCAGCTTTTCTTTCAAAGCTATTGTAGTATATTTTGAGAAGAGTTTGGGATATCACTGAAAGAAGTGAGCGTTTCATTTTTGTATTTTTTCTGATTGTTGTAAATACTTTGCCACTAGGTATGAGCATCCTTCAGAGGAAAGAGGATATCTTTTCAGACTGTAAAAAGAAATTTTGGAATACATATAAGGTGAGGCAAGCAATTCGCTTATCTCCCAGCTAAGCAAAAAAAAAAATATTATCGGATAAAATATTTGAAATATTCTTCCTCCAACAGCCTTCCTCTCACTTCATTATTTGATTATGTATTGGAAGCTTTAAGTACCAGCAGTCACGTGAAGTCAAGGTAGTCTGGAGCAGGCACTGCTGCCAGATGGGTGAAATGATGCCATTTTAAAAATGTACAATGTTTATATATATCTAACACTTGCACCTGGCTCTGAGTGAAAGCCCTACAATACAACACTGATTAAGATTGTACTACCTTTTATCTTAAGAAGTACCCACTCACCAGTGTTTAGTTAGTAATGCCGTTGCAACACTTACATGAACACCTGTTAAAATCGTTAGTTATAGAGACATCTTTTTTAGGAATCATTTTCAGCCTGTACTTTTTAGTGACAGTCTTCTCACTTTCAGAAACACAGTCCTTTGTTTTAAGAAGACTTCGGTATAAATAGCTGGGTTTGGTTTGCGTTTCTGCATACACAGGAAAAAATTATCTCTGCTACCTCAGAGCTGAGCAAATTAAGAATTTTAAAGACTTCTCAGGTGCAAGAAGAATGATAGGTTAGCAGAAAAAATATAATAGAAGGAGAAGCTGTGATGCAATGTGAATTTCTCTTCACACTGTGGAACTATATAGGCAGGATAGAAAAGGATTATTTTTATTCCTATTGAGGATGATTCTAAAAACAGTGCCCACTATATCCTATCAAAACATAAGGTTTCTATTGACCTGATGTTGTATGAGTAAATTATGCACTGATTTTTGCAAAAAAGCCTTACATGTATGAGTAACTGGAAGGAGCATTGCAAGTATGAAATAAATAGTGTTCAGTGGTATTTTTCATTCATGGCTGAAACAAATGTTCACATATTTAAACATTTGTTCACCCATCTGGTAAATGTGCTTATGTATCTGGTGTCAGGTGACTATGAAGACTTAACTGTGCTTAGAGTTTTGTATTTAAAATGAGTTAGAATAATGTGTTTGAGAAACTCCTAGTGTAGAGGCTTATGAAGATGATGAGAAGTTTAATATTGCAACCTCTAAGTTAAGCAACTTAATTTACAATTGAACAGCTTTTATTAACTTTACTCAAATATGTTTCAGTCTTTGCTACATGTGGTAAGAAAAAATGAATCTTTGTGGTTGAAGTCCATAAGAATAACAAATTACTCATTTTCATTTCAGACGGGACTGATGTACTGGCCTTTTGTGCAGGTGAGTTTTTAGGGTAACTCAGTGAGCCTTTCTTTCTCGTAAAACCTGATCTGATGCATTCATAGTACAACTAACCCAGTGAGAAGTCAGTGGAGTTCTTGGGTGTGTAGGTGTAAGACCTAACAATGCCTGGAGCACTAACTGAGCTCTCTCTTTCTAACACAGCTGTCAAACTTCATTTTGGTCCCTGTTTACCTGCGAACAGCTTACACTGGGCTCTGTGGCTTTGTCTGGGCTACCTTCATTTGCTTTTCCCAACAGAGTGGAGACGGCACAGCTAAGTCAGCATTTATGTGGCTCCAAAGAGAGAAGGTCAATGCAGATGAAGAATCATCACAAAAATAAGAACTTTAGTTCTGAACACATTCTAAATTGTTAAACTGGGTTTATGAAAGTCAGTAAACCGCACTGCAGCCTCATTGCTGTGTTTGAAATAAACAGTCATCTCAACATTTATTGGTTAGTATAAGCTGTGGAACAGTTTGTATTTGTGCCTGTTTATTTTTCATAAAAGAGGCCATGTATATTGGCATTTCATTATTTTCATGCTGCCAGCCCATCTCTTCTGGGAACAACTGACTTACAGGGCAATGTAAGCATTTGCACATCATGTCAGACCGCCTCACTGGGGAGAAATATTAACTGTAATTTAATTTTCAAGCAACTTGTAATTGCTAGAAAAAGGGGAATAGAACATTAAATCATCAGTTGTCGGACTTGACAATTGTTATCAGTGCAAGATTGCTTTTGCAGAACAAAATTTAATGGTTTGCTTATCTAAAAAGTGGCATTGAATCTGTTTTATTCAGAGAAAACAAAAATGCTGTTTTATAGGGACCACTTTTCTATAGTGGCAAACTTGCTTTACTCTACATGAAAATCTATATAGCAAATGAATTATTTCATAGAATGTACAAACCTGGAATATATTTGTACATCTTTTATCTTAACTGGGAGAATAAAGATAACTAACTTTGGTCAGAGTTCTTTGGGGTGGATGCTGCATATTGACACTTGGGGGAAGCATCAGTCATAAGCAGCTCCTGCACGATGGAACCTAACTAAACACTGCAGTGATCTTTTGTTATATGTGTCAACGACTTCTTCCTTTGCCCCTCAAGGGTCAAAGTATTGAAGAGTACATGGGAGTCTTGACACCTTGACTCTTTTCTACTGTTTCATTATGTTCAAGATATAATTAAGATTTTGAAGAAAAAGAGCATGGGAAGGAAGGTAATGTGAATGCCAGAATTCATCTCAAAACAATCCAGCTATATATAAGGAGCTTCCATTTCTTCTTCAAATGGCTTTCAAACATTCCTGTTCATAAAAGACGCTGGGTAACTACACATAGGAGACTAGGAGAAGGTGAAAATTAATTATAGATCTGCTTTGTCAACTGAGGATCAGGTCTGGATGCAGGTGTGCTCATCGGTATTTTTTGAATGTGCGTATGTATCTCAGAACAGGAACTGTGCAAATTCCTGTGATTGCAGTAAGTTGAAATCAGACCAGTAAAGGAGCCCTTGGTTTATTAGAATGGGATTTTATACCTTGAAGTTACTAAATTGTAAGCTTGAAACAATATCTGATTTAACCCATCTTGATGATGATTGTAAAGAGAAGACTTAACCCTCTTTGTTACAATAATAATAAACCACTTTGAGGAATGTCTGAATTCCTCAGTCTTGTCTAAATAGTAAACCAAAGCCTGCTTAGGCTATAAGTATACATTCCTTTGGCCGGCAGCTGTACTACTTAATATATTGCTTACAATTATTTGTCACTGTGAGAGCCCAATGCTGCTTATCTCGGAGAGGGAAGGGGATCATGCAAGCACTGCCCAATCTATTCCAGGTAAAATCAACTTGTTAGCATAACCCAGTGGTCAAGAGTGATGCAAGGTACCTATACGGCTTTGATTACAGAACTACAGCAGAGGGGAGGAGGGTAGATGGTGGAGGGAACTGCTTCTACAGTCTGTTTTGCTGGCAGACAGGTGGAGGAGGTAGCTTCCCTCTCAGGATAGACAAGTCACTGCAATTCCATCTTCAGCTGCACAGGCAGACCTGGAAGAGGACACCTGCCTATGATCTTAAGGTGGAATTCATTTTAACTGACTTTTGACATCTGTAGTATGGACATCTGCAACTTGGCTAATCAGTTTAAGCTCTGTTTACAGTCAGTGGAGGAAAATAGGCAGTTTTAGACACCTGCTTTAGGGTATGGTGAATTGCGCACTGTGTCTATTTCCTTCCATTGATAACAGAGAGTCTCAGACGACTGGCTGCTATGTAGGTGGCTTCATTGTAGATGCTCATGTTTGGTGAATTGAATTTCCCTGCTTGGTGTTTATCTTGTCCCTATGAGAGCAATTTAGTGGGTATTGCTGCGTGAATCCCACAGAGGGAATTGGGCAGTACTGATGCTGGACATCCCAGTAGGAGTAGAAATCCACAGAGGAACTAACTGCATTTTATCTATTTAAAAAATGAAAGATGAGTGAATAGATGCTTCAGACAGCTATAGCTGTTAAATTGTTACTGTGCATATAAAGTCCTCAGGATAAAGAAGCAATTTCAGTAGTGTTTTTTCTGTTGATATTTTTAGGGTCAGAATAGTGTTTTAAAATCTGTTCTATTCAGTGAGACTTAAAAGTTTTAGATAAGCTGTGCTAATTAACTATTTGACTTTTTTTTACAGATGCTATTTATTTTTATTTCTGCTTGTGCCTTAAGTGTTTAATGATTAGTAGAATTCACTTGGAGAAGGGAACGGGAAAATAATGACATTACAAGGAGAGTGAAATCGTAAAATGGTGTTGGTTTGCTGTAAGCAGTATGTGATGTTCTGCAAGTCAGTGCAAAAAATATTTCTGCATGGGTATAGTTGGTAAAACTTAATCCCCAGGTGAATCAAGAATTTAAAACTATTCTCATGATCTGTGTAATGCTGCTGCTTTTCTTCAGCAGGAAATGGAAGATCCATCTTTTAGTTTAAATGGCTTAAAAGCTTATGCAAGCTGTGCTTTATTGCTGTATGCTTTTGTGCTGCTAGCTTTTTGCTTGGGAATTTGAGCTAAATCCTGCTTTGTCTTCAAGTTTCTCTGACTGTGGGCTTCAGGGTTTCTCTCCATATTTCTATTACTTGAAGTACAGTTCTTTCAGGTATTGGAAGCCTGTAGCTCTTGTATTTCAGTAAACTTTAGATTCTGCACAATCCTTTCACTTCCTCTGTTTCCCATGTTAAGGTACTTGACAGTTAAGTAACACAAGTCCCTTGTCACATAAAAAAATTGGTTTTTTTTCTTTTAGTTATGAGCACTGATTCGTCTTACGAACATTTCGGATCCACATAATACAAAACCATGAAGCTGTGTTGGGACAAATTCTCAATGTGCACAAATTAATGCACCTTCTAAAGATTTTCTGCCTCTGTCAATTTAGTCTGAGGACCTAACCCCTTTGTCGTTAAAGACTTCATTATTTCTTGACATTTTTTTGGCTTAGAAGATTAATTTCACAGAATAACAGAATGGTTGAGGTTGGAAAGGACCTCTGGATGTCCAGCCCAGGTCGTCTAGTCCAACCCTATTTGACACATCTATAAACTGTTGTTTGCTTCTTCTAGTAATTCAGTAATTTAACAAAAGAAAACAAAGAAAAAAAGATGGGCAAGACTTGTCCTAATGTCTCTCCACCACCCTTTCAAAAACAGTTGTAAGGGCTTTATGATATTTCAAGGAATGCACTGATCTTACTGCCAGCTGAACATGCAGATTTCAATAACCAGAAAGATGAACAGAATTACACATCATGTAGGGGCTCAGGAAGGAGGGAACACACTGCCAGTAGCTACTAGGCATGCATTCAGGTGACATTTTCATGTCATGGGTCCTCTCTAAGAGCAAATGGGATGAGAAGACATCAGGTGCAGTTCCAGCTTCATGTTATTCTGAGTAGCTGTGGAAATGCAGAGTCTGAATTTGAGAAAATGAGAATTTCAAAATGTATTTTTCTACTGCAAATCTTTTATGCAAATTAACCTCCTGTGCTTACTAGTATGTGAAATACATCTTTCTAGGCTTGGAAAATTCACCAGAAGGCCTCTGTCTTTTTCACACCAGAAACAACCATCCAGTAACACAGCATAAAATAACCAGTTTCATACTGCAGTCAAGGTGAAACTGCCTGTAGTTTGTTACCATATCTGATATGTTAAGTTCTCTGTATAGCACAATCTTTGAAATCTATGCAGCCTCAGCCTTCTGATTCTCTGCTGTAAGTGCCAATGCTTGCTGCTCGTGCTGCTGCCTCTACTGCTAGTGCCAATCCAGTGAGATGTGCAAGAAATACTTGAATTTGACTAAAATAATGAATTTCAAGTTGACTGGAAAATGTCTGTGTTTTTGCAAAGGCTTAATAAACATTAAATGCTTTTTCTTTGTCTCTGTCTGTCTTTAATTAGTGTGTGTCTAAACAAAGCCAGGTCTTATGCAGAGTTCTTACGGGATCTTCACGGACCACATACAGCAAAAAGCTCAATTTGATGTCATAGACCTTAACACAGTAAAAGATCAGCAGGGATTATTCAGTCCCTTTAAAGGTTATTTACATACCTTAAGTCATCTGCCACTTCTGACAAATTCAGAACAGAACCCCCATCTTCAAAGCCTTATGCTGAAGCCAGTGGACTTAATTGCTCTTGTATTAAAAAGAGGTAAAACTTTGATACAATTATCTGTTTAGATAACTAATACAATTGCAGAAGGAACTGAGGATTTCAGGTTGGAAAAAGATATTAAAAACTTTTAAAGAGAACAGAGATTAGCAATGGGGTCCTTATTGAAGGACTACACTCATCGTAGTTTATGTGGGATACTCTTGGAAGGGAAACGGCTCAGAAGATTTGAGGCTGAAGGGAGTAATGTATTCCACAACTGCAAGAGAGACACCACCTCCATTCCCTGCTGTAACTTCTTGTATATTTAGAATGAGGAGGAAGCTTTATGGAAAGGTTTCAAGTTGAAAAATTCTGTTTCATAAACTTCATGGCCAACAGGGACAAAAAAGATCATTCCATCTGAATCCTTGCATAATGCAAAGCAAAGAGTTTTTCCTGAATCAAACCAGTGATGTCGAGTCTCATGCCATCTTCTAGAAAGGTATCCAAAGACTTCAAATAATGGAGGATCTTCTGCATCTCTAAGAAATTATTTATGTATTTTTATGAGATTTTATCACCTCTTTAAATCAATCTAGCCTTAACATTTTAATAAGATACTGTTACTCCCTTTCTGACAAGAGTTACAGAGTTGATACAGCAGGCAAAGCCTTCTGTATGCATGTAGTGGTCAACTGTCAAAGTTTTTGTTTACTCCTTGGATAAACTACAACAGGTTTAGCTCTGTTAGCCGCTTGCTAAATCATACTTCAAGCTCTTTTGTGAACTCTTTTTTGCTGTGAACCTCTAATTTGAAATGTAGACAGTAATGCTGTAAAGATTCATCCCAGTGACCATTTCACATATGCCTCACATAGTTTTTTTTTTATACTTCTGCTTAATATTCCTGTGCTTAAGTAGCCATAGACCTGTATGTGCTCAAAGTTGCACTGAGAATTCACATTCAATTGCCAGTCCACAATGATCAGTTACTGTAATCCATTTTAAACAAGAACGAAGAATGTAGAATGTAGATTACATATCTGTATGAGTGTTGCATATACTCTTCAACATCATCCACCCTAACACTGCCTTCCCTTTTTTTGCAGTTTATTAATTTAATGTGGCAGTGCCCAAAAGGCTTGCACCATGTATCCAGATAGAAAAATGGACTTCATTGCAGAGAGTATAGTAAAATGCATCATTCCCCTTACATGCACCGCTAGTAATAATTACAGTTATTTGTGCTGAGAGAAATCTCAGCATGAGAAAAGACTAATGAGGTGTGAAGTATGTTCAGAAAAGACATTGTCAAGGACAGCTCTGCTGTAGCAGCAGGTACATGAGAGAACTTCAGAAACTGGAGAATGGGCCTTTTTGTTTGCTATGTTCAGGGAAAGCCAGTTATGAAGTGGGGCTGTAAAACAACAAGGGAAGAAGGACAGCAGGTCAGAGTCCTGTGCACACACTCATGGGTTTTCTAAGTGATGTAATGTGGGACACCTATGCAAATGTTCCCCTCTGCCAGGAGAAGACCTTAAGTATGGGATCTTGATGCAGTCACCCTTCTACATTTTACATTGTCAAGACTGATTAAATCAAAGAGAGACCAAGAGGGGGCATGAATATATAGCCTAGTAGGTAGTTCAGTCTCCAGAGATGCAGGGAGAGTGGGAATATGCTGTTCCCAGTTCTGTTACTGTACTTTATCCAGTTACAACAGAAGTAAAATGCATAAGCACTCAGATGGCTGTGATAAATACAGTGTCTGGCCCATATGGACTCAGAAACCATGCACACAAAATTCTACACCACATGAGATCCTTTATCTGTGGAAGAACTGTCAGCTTCATTCTGAATTGTGTGTCCTTTTATAGGGTATAATTTGGCAGCAGGGTAAATTAAGTTACAACACTGAGTGCACCCTCAGCAAGTTTGCAGACGACACCAAGTTGAGTGGTGCAGTTGACATGCCTGAGGGATGGGATGCCATCCAGAGGGACCTGGACAAGCTTGAGAAGTGTGCCCGTGTGAACCTCATGAGGTTCAACAAGGCCAAGTGCACGGTCCTGCACCGGGTCAGGGCAACCCCCGGTATCAATACAGGCTGGGGGATGAAGGGATTGAGAGCAGCCCTGACGAAAAGGACTTGGCGGTAATGCTGGACGAAAAGCTGGACATGAGCGGACAATGTGCGCTTGCAGCCCAGGTGGCCAACCGTACCCTGGGCTGCATCAAAAGAAGCGCAGCCACCAGATCGAGGGAGGTGATTCTGCCCCTCTACTCTGCTCTGGTGAGACCCCACCTGCAGTACTGTGTCCAGCTCTGGAGCCCTCAGCACAGGAAAGACATGGAGCTGTTGGAGCGGGTCCAGAGGAGGGCCACGAAAATGATCAGGGGGGGTGGAATGCCTCTGCTATGAAGAAAGGCTGAGAGAGTTGGGGTTGTTCAGCCTGGAGAAGAGAAGGCTTTGGGGAGACCTTATTGTGGCCTTTCAGTACTTAAAGGGAACTTGTAAGAAAGATGGCAGCAAACTTTTTAGCAGGGCCTGTTGCGACAGGACAAGGGGGAATGGTTTTAAACTAAAAGAGGGTAGATTTAGACTAGCTATAAGGAAGACATTTTTTACAATGAGGGTGGTGAAACACTGGCACAGGTTGCCCAGAGAGGTGGTAGATTCCCCATCCCTGGAAACATTCAAGGTCAGGTTGGACGGGGCTCTGAGCAACCTGATCTGGTTGAAGATGTCCCTGCCCATGGCAGGGGCGTTGGACTAGATGACCTTTAAAGGTCCCTTCCAACTCAAACTATTCTATGATTCTATAATTCTAACATTCCTGCCTGGAATCAGTATATAAGTAAGTATCTCACTGTAAGTAAGATGTGCACTTAGTGTGTGCATACATAAGAATAAACCCTCACACTATTACTTCTTTGATTTGTCAGGAAAGCAGCATTCCTCTCATTGCACAAATATTTAAAAAAGAAAATACAAGCTTTTTGATGTGTTCTTCTTTTTCCATCTCTAGTCTTTTCCTTTCTCTTGTTCTATGCTGGCCTGGAGAAATCTACCTCTCAAAGCCTCGTTCCCTGTGGTATTCTTACTTACCATTGCTTATACCTCTCTGTGAAGTAAAAACCACCTTTACTTATCTACTAAGGGTGTTCAGCTACTTCCATTTCATGCATCACATACTTTTACATCCACAATGTAACAACACTGTTAGCTGCTGATTTGCTGTGATACGGCAGTGACACTGAAGGATTTTGCATTAGTTCCACATCTACCTCAGAATGGTCATCATACAGTAATGAATTATTATGCGTTTGTAGTAATTACACCTGATATGATATGGCAATTACCTATACAGTGTTTTGCTTACAGTTGTTTTGGGGCAGAAGTTGAAAAAACAATGGAATACAGGTTCTCTATCAGTGAAGGCCAAATTTGGAGAGAAATGCAAGTTATAAAGAAACCCTCTCAGAATGTCACAGCCTGTCAGGGATGTGACATTATAGCTTCCAGTTCCAGTGAAGGGGTAGCAAAACGCTGTACGGAAGTGATGGGCATGCCTGTTAGGATGCAAGGGTAGTGGAGCACATACACTGCATAGGAACATGGATCAGCAAGGCGCTGACACAGTCTTTTTGTGTGCCTCACATCTTGTAAGCAGTTTTGAGCTCTCTGTGTACGATCCAAACTTGTGTAGGTAAAATGGAGGCTTACAGAAAGTCACCTTTACATTTTGGACTAAGTGAAATGAGGAAAGGCTCAGGCTCTAAGAGAGCTGTGCTTAGGGATGCATGCTGCTGTGTTTGCAAATTTTACACAGTATGTTTATTACTCTAAAATGGACATGCCAAAACACACGCTGAAATATTACTTATTGTCCGCTGTGTTTGCAAGTCTCCTAAAATGGCTCAGACCAATTTATCTCAACATCTGTTTTTCTAGGTAGCTATGGCCACCTGTCACTCATACAAAAGCCACCTGCACAACGACTCACCTGCACAACAGTCAGTCCAGCCATAGCACTGGAGTTGGCTCCAAATGCCAAAAATAAGACTCTTACACGGACGACTTCACTATACCCATGCTATTAGTAACATATCTGAGAGATGCTATAACAGCTTTTTCTGTAAAATTTGTACCTTAAAAGAAGAGTGAATGTAGAAGGAGTTTACTAAGACAAAAATAAAATAGGAAAGAAAAGAGTTTAGAGAAGTATGTTTCTGAAATCTCTGTTATGGTCACAACTACAGCCATTGGTCTGTGCAGATTGTTTCTATTCTTTCTACCAGACATATATGTCTTGTCTCTTCTGCTACTGCATCTCCTGAATTTGTGCTGTGTTTTCTGACCTTCTATACTGAAAATAGCCGAGATAAATCTAAATAAGTGGAGGGTACTGTGGCAGCTTTAGAGTTCTCTAGTACTCACCTCCCAGGAATGTTTGCAAATAAGCTCAGTACAGGTACAGACATGATTGTCAAACAAACACTTAAAAACTTGGTATAGCTGAGCATAGGTCATTGATTTATCCGTTCAGTTTCACCCAAACCGTATTTTAAACTGGCCATATGTTTAACAAGCTATGTCCAGCCTAGACTGTGTTTTGGGAGCTTAGTCCTGAGGGCTCTGTCTTGATTTGAGATAGAAAAGCAGTTAAGTACTCTTCCTCCTTAGAATTATCTAAATATTTGCTAGATCAGACTTAACTTCACAGGATAGATCTCCGAATTTGGATGAGATATAGGCAGTCAGATGCTGTAGCTCCAGTGCTGCCGGTTAACATTTATTGCACCCAAGTCAAATCATAAGCAGTGATAAGCAGAGATTTAAAAAAATAGAAAATTTCCCTAGAAAAACAGTTTCTAAGACACGAAGTACTTTAGTATAGTTCAACCCAGACCCTGTAAAGCATGTCATTATCTAACACATAATTAGTGGCACACCATTCACTAAAATTTGCCGTTAAATGCTCATCTTTAGCTTCCATAGCTCTACCAGAAATTCAGCTTTGGAGAAATAGTAAGTTGACTATATGGTCAATTTTTTTCTGGGTGCATGTTTGATGAAACAGTTAATGACACATAGAAACCAGCACTACATTCATACAATATTTCACATGGAAACATTATTAAAAAATAAAAAAATCAGAATAAGATGACATTTAATAGGTGTTTGGGTAGAAATACTTATGAACACTCAAATATGTGGATCACTGTCATACCTCAGACTCATGACATTAAATTCAAGGCATCTCATTTGCCTTTTAACAAGCTCATCAGAATGCCTTGCTTTCCTGCAATACACACTGCTTTTAAGCTATAGATGCACTTTTTAATCCTGATAGAGATGTAGGGTAGCTGTGGAAAAGGACCAACATCCTAGTTACTCTACTGCCACTATTGTGAATTATTTATCAAGTTTACTTCAGCCTAAAAAATATTTTTAATGGAATGGTTAATATATGGAAAGGCTGTAATTCTAAATAAATAAGTATAAAAAAGGCACTAACTAAACATGAGCCAGGATTCATAAAAAAGGGAACAATATAATAAGGACACGCATTGGCTTATGAATCCAGGCCTTCATTCTGCACAGGTTGTGCTACAGCAGATCCTCTTTCCAGTGCAGAATGGCAGAGCCCAGGCTTCTGAGAACTCTTTCATGCTAGCACAAAATTGAAGGCGGAAGCTTACAGTAAGGAAGTATTTTCTGCATCAAGGACTTTCTTGTAATTTTTAGCTATCCCATTCCCCTCTTTTTAATTAGATCATATTTAATTATGACTCTCTGAAAAGCAAATGAGATTTACTCTGGTCTAATACAGATCTTTTAGGGAGAGTGATAATACAAATGTGTAAGAAATAGAATGACACGGACCTGATTTTCTGTGATAACTTGAATTCATAATACAGTAAAATCCCATTTACTCAGACAAGCTCATATTATGACACAGGCTAGGGACACTAGCACATTTGAACAATTTTCCCCCACTATGTAAAGCTGTCTACATAGACTGCTCATAATGATTTGGGAAAAGGTGAAACAGAAGCTACAGATTTACGACTACAGCTCCCAGGACAGCACACTGCCGCCATATCACATGATATGGCTGGAGCCGCAGAGCTGCATGGCTGTAGCCGCAGAGCTGCACAGATCCTCACTCATTGGTAAGCACTGTGCTGAGAGCAGCTTTGTCTGTTTGCCCACAAGGCTCACCCTGGCCATGTGGCACACCAGTATGTAGCGGGGATTCTGGCCGCAGCAGCCTCAGACAACCCCTGTGCTAGGTTATGACACTGTCATTTCTACCCACGCCATAGGATGAAGTTGAGTCCTTGAAAAAGTCATGAGTTGGCTGAATTTCAAGCACAGCTAAAACCCATTATTGCAGGGATTATTTTATGTGAATGGTGCCCTACAACAACCCTATTGTGTTAGGGGCTTGCGTAGATACTTCGGTGTAATTGTGGCCCTCTTTGCCTTCATCCCACAGCAACTCTGCTGTATAGGATTATGCAGGGGAGGAAACGTCATGAAGCTAAGTGTGTGCCTTCTAAAATCTGTTTGACTGTCAGGTTTGCCAACAGACAGGCATTTTTCTTTAATGCTCTATCACAGCCTTTCACCTGTGTCAGGACATTTTTGTGTCATGTATATGCCTGGCAAGTGAGATCTGGAGGTGGCAGAGAGGCTGTAGCACAGTAGCGTAACGCGTGGAGGCTGACACCCCCCCAGGCTCCTAACACATTGCTGAAACAGCTTGTGGGATGCAGGGTCAGAGATTGCACGGGCTACCAGGAGTAACTCGGGAAATTCTAAGGATCTGGAACTACAGAGAATCCTAAGAGTTGAGGGATAAAGATTCAAGAGGAGGTATTTTCACAGGAATAAGATTAACCATGACATCAAATATTAAGGAATTATGGTAACTCCTCCAACACAGAAATGTTCTGAAACAAGACTTGGTGTTTAAAAAAATATTATAGGACAGATTCGTAGGAGTCCCACAACCTGTGTTATGCAAGCAGTTAACTTACATGAGCACAGTGCCCCTTCTGTCCCCTCTACATATGGATCTGGTTATTTATGCATACAAAATGGAATAACTCTGCATAATCCACTTAATTTCGTTTTGTTTCATCAGCTGAGTTGCAGGTTTTTATTATAATAATAAATCAATGAAAAACCTGGGCAGAATTTTAACACTTTCTGTTATTTTTGTGTTATAATGACTATACTGTCTGACAAAGAACAACAACCCTAACTTTTACCTTCACTGCAGCCTGCCCCAGACCCACTAAGCAGCTTTAGAAAACTCTTTTGATACACTAGATGTGCCCATAAAGGCAAGAGAGCTCTGAGAACTTCAAGCTGAGAAATCTAAGATGCTGGAGAAGCTCCATGAAAGCAAAGGCCATTTTTCCCCAGCAGATTTACAAGCCATACTGCCATTAGGGATTTTTGCTGAGTAAAGTGTGCCTGTTGTTATATACAGTGTCGTGTCTGCCATGGGACATCAGTGATGTCTAATGGAGGCCAAAGAGCAATAGATAGGAGAGTGGATTTGCCAACTGCCACTGACCAGCTATAGCTCCTGATGGCAGGACTTAATTGAGAAATGGGAAGTAAAGCAGTCAGGGGAAATGACCACAAGAGCAAAGTGCACCTCTGTTTTTCTATCAGGCATTATCTTATGAGCAGTGAGAAGAGACCTGAATTTTTATATTTTCTTCCTTAACAGTGCTTTCAGCAGAAGAAAACCAACCTTTGTGAATAAAGGAATGCATCTATATTGCTGTGGTGCATTGAAGGGCATCATCAGTAGAGGAGAAATTTAATTCCACTTGCAAATGCAGCAGTGACAATGCTCCAAAGTCGCAATAGCAAAAATGCTAATCCTAGAACATTAGCAAAATAATTGGTATATACTTGGGCCCTAGTCTTGCAAAAACTTTTGTGCAAATGTACTGGGCAGGACGGCTTCTGCATACCTGCTCTTATGTTTAACAGCCTGCAGGACTGGGCCCTTTTGTGACTTTTTCAAAATGGGCAGGTGAAAACTTCCTAGTTACAATAAATCACCTTATACATTCTTTGCTTTACGTAAGTAAACTCTGTGCATCCAAGTTTCTAGCTAGTGGGTGTTTTTCTCCCATACTAACAAATGCAGATCTTTAAATATTCAACCATTTCTAGGATTATTCCTCCATCTCCGAAACAATGCACTTGGATTATAATTACCTAAAAAACTTGAAGGGATGGACTGAAGCAGATCCCCCCTAAAATGGGCCCTTCTCCCTAATCAGCCTGTTTCCCTTAGTCCAACTCTCATCCAGATCCCAGATGGGCTCTTATGTTCCTCCCACACTTCTGTTCCTCACTTCTACAAGTGAGTCAGTCCAGCCCACCCCAGCAGGCAGCTGCACTGTCACCCAAAATCAACTGTGCAGAGTGCTGCCACCAGCTTTTCTGCTTGACTCACAGCTCTGTTTGGGCTCCATCTCTAAAGGCCAAAACCAGTGAGGATGGAGCATTACACAGTCAACAAGAGCTGTTCCAGCATGTCTGGTGCTCAAATCATGGCATATCCCTGGGCAGCACAGCTGACAGAGAAAAATCAGAATGCCCTGAAGACCTCCTAAAACATTGTCCAACTAATTTTAATTTGTTAGCTAATTCCAGTTCTCAAAAAAAGCAGAGAAATGATAACAGAGATTTTCAGTGTTACAATTTTAAAACCAATGTGGAGGTTTTCTCTTCTCCAATATGTGAAGCACCCCCCTAAACAAAATTGTTCATGAGTATAGCAGCAATGTGTGTCAGTCCAATTAGTAAGTACATCACCGAATATAGAGGTAGTACTTCTGAAGTGATGATGATTGAAGGGCAAGACAAAGTTTGTAGGCAAAGGTAGGTGACAAACAAACAAACTTTCATGCACCCAGTATGCGTTCAGCGTTACCAGTACCCCATGACTCTTCAGAAATCGGGCAAGAGGTGCTAAACCCCTAATTTGCTGTGGGGCAACTGGACAACCTGCCAAACTCCTGCTTCATTGTCTTCATGACAGAAATGATACCACACAGAGTGAAGTGCAATGGGTTTTCACTAGGAAAGGTACTCTCCAACTGTAAACTGCTCTTCAGGGGTTTTATCCATATAACCTCCCCTACAATGAAAGAAAAAATTAATAGTAACAACAACAATTATCACCACACTTGTGCTTTCTGCATAGTCATTTCCCTCTCTTCTAATCCCAGCAGGCTACATAAGCAGCAAAGCTGCATGCTTATGAAAAATACATATGGTTATGAGAAATACAAAATCCCATCACTTCTTTGGGTGCTGTCCTCTGGCTTTTGGCAACATGATGCTGGAATGAGTGTTATTCCATTCAGTGCAGGACTTTCAGGAAAGCCGAAGGCTCCATGCACAGCAGCTGGAGATGTGTTAGGCTGCAAAAGCGATGAGTGGCTGTGGATTTCACCATTATTCCCCATCTGCTTAAGCCAGAAGATGTGCTCAGTGCTGCACTGGCCACAAGAAGGACAGTCCTCCCGTGCCGTGGCAGCGAGCGTATTTACTAACTCTCGCTTGCCCGAGTCGCTTCGGCTATGCAATGGGAGTGCACACCGCAGGTGCAGGCATGGGCAAAGACAAAACCAGCTAGCCGTACCCTCTGAGCTGCACGGCAGCTGGTTGTGGAGGTCAGCCTGCCCATCCAAGCGGGAGGGAGGGAACCGACCCGCCCTGGAGGGCCCGGCGGGCGGGGCGTGTGTGCAGCATGTGCCGGGTGACGGCCACCCGCAGAGGGTTACGGCTCGCATTGTC
>NW_009225325.1:0-16349 GCF_000690835.1 Fulmarus glacialis
AGTGGGCGGCTCTTCATTCTCCCAGTCCCTGCCTTTGCTTCTGCGGTGTGGGCAGTGAGGCTTGAGCACTTGCCAGTGAAGACTGAGGCAAAAAAGTCATTGAGTACTTCAGCCTTCTCCATATCCCGGGTAACCAGGTCTTCTGTTTCCTTCCAGAGAGGGCCCACGTTTTCCCTAGTCTTCCTTTTATCCCTGACGTACCTATAGAAGCTTTTCTTGTTGACCTTGAAATTCCTGGCCAGATTTAATTCTATCAGGGCTTTAGCTTTCCTAACCTGATCCCTGGCTGCTCGGACAATTTCTCTGTATTCCTCCCAGGCTACCTGTCCTTGCTTCCACCCTCTGTAGGCTTCCTTTTTGTGTTTGAGTGTGTCCAGGAGCTCCTTGTTCATCCATGCAGACCTCCTGGTGTTTTTGCCTGACTTCCTCTTTGTTGGGATGCATCACTCCTGAGCTTAGAGGAGGTGATCCTTGAATATTAACCAGCTTTCTTGGGGCCCTCTACCCACCAAGGCTTTATCCCATGGCACTCTACCAAGCAGATCCCTGAAGAGGCCAAAGTCTGCTCTCCTGAGGTCCAGGGTAGTGAGCTTGCTGCACGCCCTCCTTGGTGCCCTAAAGATCTTGAACTCCACCATTTCATGGTCACTGCAGCCAAGGCTGTCCTTGAGCTTCACATTCCCCACCAGCCCCTCCTTGTTGGTGAGAACAAGGTCCAGCATAGCACCTCTCCTTTCAAAGAATAAGAAAATATAATTTTGTACTGGAAATTTTATACAAAACTGGAAAGTAAATTTGTCCCTTAAGACCAAATGTGACCTTCATTACTGATCTGTGATAAATTCCTCCTCAGTTTAAAAGTATTTTAAAATATTTAAGCATCTTTAAATTGTTGTTCTTTCTTCTGCTGCCATCGCTCTACTTAGATACTAGTCTTGTAAGTAAGGTCTATGTGGTGCCTTAGAAAACCAATGGAGGAGAACCTAGAGGCATAGCTAACTTAAATGTTATTTATATGCATAAACATCAAAAAGGATCTGGTCAACTCCTTTGTCCATAAGTATTAGACCAATATCACTGCCCTAAGAAACAATTTGGTCTTATAAAGTGGTTGTAATCAGACACAATTCACAGTCCTCTCTGCCCCAAGCCCTAATATAGCCAGACACTAATACCAATTCCAGTACTTGTTCCAGCACTGTAGACTTGCTTGGACATCAGGAGGAAAGAATATGTGAGAATGGAAAGCAAAATGCACTTGTGCTGTATGTCTGAGGCCCTCTCAATATGGCCTTGACTGGAATCTGGAGCCCATTGTGCAAGGTGCTTAACAAATATCAGGAGACAGTCCTTGTATTAGTTCAGAGGCGTACAAGTAACCCATTGACTTACACATGACACTTGACAATTTCACCCCTTATTTTCCAAAGAATTTTCTTAATGAAATGAACCATTAAGACCAGTGCATGAATCTGAACTGTATATAGCACACAACCTAGCACTGCATTTTAGAGCATGAGAAATGTGAACGTGTTTGAGCATCTGTGAACAGAAATTGCAAGTTGTGGAAAATAAACCCCTTTGTCCTAAAGAGCTTTCAAGCAATAATTCACTCTTATAGAAAGGTCTTTCCTAAGGTCATGTTACCTTTGTTTCATAATCCCAGAACACAGCAAGGAAGTGAGTCTGGACACGACCTCTTTCAACTCCTGTTTATTAGAGCAGGTGATACAAACAACACAGGCCTTTCACTACAAGGACTGGGAACAAGCTGAAATCATGGCATAATCTAGCCAACAAGAGAAATCCATTGAAACGGAAACTTATTAACTTGTGTTTTTGTTGAAGTTATCTTTACCCAGGATGAATTACTGCATCATTTTGAAGAAAAAACTGGACTCAGGTAAAGAATACTCTAATTAACCTGTTTCTCCACTTAAATGATAATGCACATTATAGTTCTTCTAGTTTAGTTGTCTATTTCTACATAGCCCCGTTATTTCAATGAGACTAATGCTATTTCACAATGAATAACATCAGAAGCAGGCCATGGAGCTCTAGGGAAGCCAAAATCTTCCTTTCTGTTTATATATAAACAGACTGAGTCTGACCTTGCTTCAAAAACGCAGAGAGTATTTACAGGCGGACAACCAAGGTAACCAAAAGAGATTTAGGCAACAACTAATGTGATCTCAAGATAGGTAGACCTTGTAGTACTCAGGCACACATTGTGTTAATTCAGTGTCTGTTTTCCATACTATGGTAAACGAATGAACGTCTTGCAGCCTGCTGCATTAGATTCCATACACTGTGAGTAGGGTCAACTTAATTCAATAGTTTGACTCTTCAGATGGTGAGTGTCCATCTTTCATCGTAAATCACTGAGATAACAGAGGGAAGGTGGTTGAAGGGCAGAGCAAAACCAGAAAGCAGATAAGATTATTTTCAGTTTATTCCTGAAAAGTGGTGATAGAACTGTGAAGCACTTTTAGCTAAAATTAGGAAGTGATCTTTCTTTTGTATGAAACAGTGAATTTCTTACCTGTTCCAATTTGCTGTAGGTTAGAACCACTGTTAGGGTAAAACACTGGGGACATATTCATATTCACAGTGTAAAATTATAGAAAATTCCTAAATACAGAAGGCGTGACATAGTAGAGTTTGCATTGGTACAGAGTAGATATCACATCTTTTTTTGTTCTTGGAAAATGGCACAGAGAGACTGACCCTGTGCATCACGCAGTGATTCTCAAAGTCTTCTCACACTCTGTGAGAGAACATGCAAGGTGGTGGTTTATCCCAGCTGCACTAGGGATCGTGGTGCTGAGTGCTGTGGTTTAGCACCAGTCTGACCTAGCACAGTCATTCGATGCACTGCAATGCCAGGAGAAGGTACTAGATCACTCATCATAGCATTGCCTTGGGCTAAACCTTAGAAGGTCTCTCTGGGAGATTTATGAGGGCCACACTGTATCTTTAATCTCAAGGTAGGGCAGGCTCTGCTAATTTCACCATTTCTGAGCCCTGTGTTATCACACTGCATGGATAGGACAGGACAGGACAGGACAGGATAGGATAGGATAGGATGATGGTTTGCCCTCCTTCAGTCTGAACACTGCCTAAAGAGACAAAAGACCTGGCAGGTCTTTTGATATATCTTTTGAGTATTTGCTATCTTTTCTATATATAAAGTTTTTGAAATATGGTGTATGAAATTCTGGAAGGTGTGGCCTAGGAAGAAGACTCACTTTTCATTTGAAGAGAGGAATCATTAGAACGCAGCTTAACAAAACTTTCAGTGTGTTCTTTTTCCTTTTTGTATAGTAAATTATTGCTAATGGCAGACACAGCTACATTATTGGCTATTAGATAGGTTTTGGGGGGTTTTGTGTTGGGTTTTTTTGGTTGGGTGGCTTTTTTTTTTCATCTATAGACAGATTTTTAGGCTTTTCACTGCTTACAGAATATCCGAAAAAGAAAAAGAAAGACAAACTACACAAAAGGTGATGCTGTTACTGTCTTCTATTTACCCGATGGGTAGGATTTGGAGGTAGATGATAGAGGATACATTTTAGAAAGCACAAAAGTAGCCAGCTGAAAGACTCTGATGTGCAGGAACCTACCTTGTAATACAGAGGAAAGAAAATCTGGAGAGGGATTCGGATACTTAAACACAGGCATCTAGTGCCTTCTGAGTACCTAAGAGTACTCTCCTTGGCCCCAAACCATGTAAATAATCTCTAGTTCTTTGTAATATACGTCAGCCCCATGCAGAACCTAGGACACCCTAGAAAGACTCAGATGACCTCGTTACCCTTGTTTAGGTACTTTCTACTCATTAGGTAAATTCACTGACTGTATGGATGGAAAACATGCTTCCTTTCTCCTTGTCATCTGATCTTTCTTTACACAGACCTTTCATCTGTTGTTTAACACAAAGTAGTTCCTCTGGGCCAAGGGAAATGTTTGATTCAAGGTTTAAGTCAAGGAAAATGCTTGATTCCAGAAAACTTCATGGAGAAATCCCCAAAATTTTACTATCTGCAAGACATCTCTGTGACTTCTGCTCCTGAATCTGTTCTGTAGCCTATTAGGTGGTCTTACATGTGCAAAATGGATAATCAAGTTTTTTCCATTAGTCTGAGCAATTAATTACACCTTTATGTACAGATTTCAGGCATCCATAATGTAGATGACAGGTTATAATGTAAGTATTCTATTAATTATTCGTATTCAACTAGCTGCATGCTTCAATCACAATTTCGTGAATAAGAAGCTACACACAGTGTTTGTCCCATGCTCTCAGATTCTATGAGTAGGAGTCTTTTCACCATTCTCTGCCTCCAGGGAATGTCACAAATATCTGGAAAAAATAAACAAAAATGTTAATTTGTTTTACTGTAGTCTTGTTACATTATTCATATTTAAGTACAGATTGTTAAAGAAAATATTGGAGAAGAACAATATCAATGGCTTGCTTTTCTTAAAAATGAGTTCTGCTTTAAAATGTAAAGAGAATGTGCATGTCTAAACACTCCAATAATGGTGTTTAAGGCAGGAAAATTGGTTTTACTTCTCACTGATTTTTTTCTTTAAATATTTTAGCTTATATAATACTTATTCATAGCAAAGATGTATTTGCAATGATGGACTTAGCTGTTCTTTAAAGCAGACAGTGGATCTGTTTCAGACATTCCTTAAATCAATTGTCAGAAACTGCTGAACTGCTAAAGAAATTTCACCTTATTCTAAATATAGAAATTATTTACATGAGTAAAAAATTACCCACCCAACACAAACGCACTGGCACTATTTTCTAATCGCTGCAATCACGTCGCACATGCTTACTGACACCAGAGCTGATCATAGCTCAAATTGAAGAAGGGATTAGTTTCACTGCACCATTGAGAACAGTGGTAATAGTGCTCTGAGACATATGTAAGCAACGTCATAGCATTATAGGGCATTATATCAATGAAATGGAAAAAGTGCTGGAGTATATCAGCAAGTAGCTGTGGTGAACAACTAGTGCAAAACTGAAGGTTTTCATCATGTGTGTGGATTTTAGCCCATGTTCCAGCGAGAGATTGCTGAGCTGTATAAAATGCCATTCATCATGTAGGTGGGAAAACTAATCAGCCAGCAACTGACTGTTACATTGGCAATTCTTTAATTGTCAATCTAGCAATTTTTCAGTTCATAGAAAAGTGGTAGGTTCAGTTAACAAGGCAGAGGAACTGGCATTTCTTGCTTCTGAGAAGAAATCCAATTGGCAAAATTAGAGATAGCTCACATGATTGAAATGTCTTCTTACAATCAGTGTGGAAAGAAGTTGTTAAAGGAGTTCTGCAGCAATGGATGGAATTCTGTAATAAACATTTTATTACATATGCACCCGTATTGTGGCAAAAAAATGTGAGTGAACTAATTAATTTGTATAAAAATTAAAAATGGGCAAATTTATCTGTTTAGTGTTTCCAGTTGGACAGCAGGAAGAGGTAAAGATCTCTGCCTAAATTTGTACTGAACTCCCTTAATCTGTATTTATTCTTATCTACACACTTCTATATCTGTAAAGTTGCTGCTAGAGAGAGAAAAGAAAAAGGAGCCTTCTTTTCCTTGATAGAGAGAATTAACACTGTGGACGAACGTGGGTGGTCAGTTTGGGGTTAAGATTGATGTAAGTGTTGGAGTAAAATGCATTTTTTTCCTCACAGATTGACAGAAATGCGGGTAAACTATACTTAATACAGGTAAACTGTACTTAATGAGATCCAATCAGAGAGCATTTTAATCTCATCTCAGACTTGAATCACAAAGTATTGAGATGAAAACCACAAAAGAATGTAAAAAGTCCATTTTGGTTTTTATCCATCTGGTTTTCACTGGCACATTCTACACAATTCTATGCAACAAGTTCATTTTTAATGTTGCAGACTTTAAGCAGAGCTGTATGGATTTAAAGTGGGGGTCCTATCACCACCCAGTAACCACCAAATCTGCAGTTCCAAAGAGATTTGTGAGGGTGACAAATCTACAGAGGTGATACTGTGGCGAAAGTAAAAAAAGGAAATGGACAAACACAGATTCAGGTCTCCAGTTTCACTATTGGGTTGAACTGAATTTGGACTACTCTGTCACCAAAAAGAGTGGTTACTCTCCCAGTTCACCCTTGGTGATTATTCCCCATGAGATATTTCTTTCCTTTGACAAACTGAAGAATTGTTGGAGTCTGTGGTGGACTGGATTAGCTTGCTGATTTTGCTGAAAACTCACCCATCAAAATATGAGTAGTTTTATGCTGGATGCATGAGCAGATTCAACTCAGCCTGGAGAACAGGGACCCATAGCTATGGGTAAATGGTAGAAATTGCACTGCTCAGCTTAATCCAGTCATTAAATCTTCTTCATTGCAGATAGGGCTCAGGGTGTTGAGCAGCAGTTTAGTGATATTGTCATTTTACATGGGGCACTCACCACCAGAATAGAAAGAACAGAAAGGAACCTAAAATTCACAATTTATTTCTAACTATAAAAACAAACAAACACCCCCCCAACCCAAACCAAAAACACTTTACAAAAGTAAGTTGTACTTATTTATTTATTTACTTGCTTACTTATTTTTCCTCATGAGGGAACCTTCAACCTGAAAACCGTATGAGTTTACTGGGTAAGAAGTTTTCACATTGCTGTCTGTCTGAAGACCACATAGCAATGACAGACAGTGAGGTAGCGTCAGTAAGAAAGGTGCTCTCGATGCCAGAGGACACCTGAATTGATGGGGTGTGATGTTGTGTAAAGATCAATGAACAAGCAAAACAACAAAGAGGCAAGGGTTTTTTTTCTGTTTTCTTCCAGCCACATCATCCCTCCTAATTCTTCTGAGACCCTTGTGTTCTGGGACTGCATGAGCCTCCAACAATAAATTTTGAAGAGAATATAAGAGAATAGGAGAGAGAGTTTGTGGTTGCTGTACCATCATAACTTAGTGATATGTTCTCTCCCTTTTTAATAAAACTTCATTTGCTTCATGCAGAAAAAGGGATTGCATTGCCTGAGCCAAGCTGATGCCAAGATAAGATGTTTGGTCTTTCCACTCTTCAGAGGCATAGGCCAACTTCATGTTGTAACGGTGAAAGAAACTGCTATTAAAACTAAGCCTTTTTCTTTGTTTAATAATGTATGACAGAAATGATTTTTGTTTTGTTTTGGGTTTTTTTGAAATTAGATTCCTGAAAACAAGTCTCAGAAAGGGACTCTTGTTGAATCCACTAGCAGTATCTAGTTAATTATTGAAGATGTTCTGGCTCTCTAGTCGCTGAGTCTCAGTGCAAACCTGGATGTGATGCAGCTGTTGGTGGAGGTGAGTGTCCAATGTCATTTTCTTATGGTAGCCAGCTTGTGAGGAAGTTGGTACTTGACAAACTCCTGCCATGGAGAATGAGATTCAGGTGCCTGCTTGAATCTGGGAATGTGTTTCCTGTAAAATAAGCATAGCCTTACAAGACATCAAATTAAACAGGAAAACACAGAAAGAACTCCTAAACACCTTTTTGTCTGTAAAAACAGGTCATTTAGTCACAGGAGACTGTAGCTGGGGCAATATGTTGTAAAAGTTAAGCCAATTTCTGAAAAGAAATTTTTACTGCTCTAAAATAGAAGGTACTACTCTTGCCATAGTCCCCTTTATGGGACCTAATTATTTTCAGAAAAAATGTTGATAGATAAAATGAAATAACCACCTACTGGACTAAATTTGACGATTTCCTAGGTACTAGTGAATATGACCCGATTACTGAAGACTTTCCATCTGTAATATACTAGATCTCTGAGAGCACTTACGTACAACATGCACTAAAAGGAAAGTCCTGTCAAAAGAAAATGTTTTATATTAACAAGGGGAATTATTTGAGAAAGTGGCTAAAAATGTCAAGACCTCATAATCATGAAAGAGAACAAACTTTGATGCAATCTCATCTGAATCAGGAGCAAGGAGAAGGAATCAATTAAATACGAGAAAGCAATTTACTGCTAACAGAAAGAAAGGGAAATAGCAGTGGAGATAAATGAGAAATTCAAATGTGGGGAATTAAAATGGGAAGGTATCAGAGAAGTTAATGATATAACAGTAAAAATAATAAAACCTGTGGCAGCTAAGAAACATCAAGTTGTTTTTAGCGGTATTATGGACACCTTCATTGCAACCTTGGTAAACGGTATTAGACAGCAAAATTACTAAAAATGAACCTAAAAAGGCAGCGTTGTTCAACAGATGCATCTTTAATTTGGGAAAAAGCAAGCATAGCAATGTATTTCCTAACAGAGCACTAGGTGCACTAGACTATAAATGATGACTATTAAACAACAGCTTTTAGTGATGAATATATTTTTATGAATAGAACTACATAATATATCCAATATGAATCTTGGATGATCTGAACAAAGGGAGCTTTTAGCCTGTTGATAGTTTTTAACACATTTAACAGTGTTGGAGAAGTACTAAAGGAACACGAAAGTGTAAATATTATGGCAATATTTAAAAAGGCAAATATAACCTGGATAGGTGTAGGTGGAAGGCTGGCACCAATGCAGGGCACTACTATTAACAGCCTCTTAAGAAAATCCAGTTTTGATAAAATTCTTTTAAAACTCAGCCAAAGAGAACATTTTACAGCCCGACCTTATTCTGAAGACTCAGAGAAAGGATGTGGGACTTATAATTCTGTGGTTTCCTAGTGATTTGTATGTTCATTCCAGCTACAGAAGATCCCATCCCTTCGGTTTTCTTTGTCTGTAGGCATTTAAACTCATGTCCCACTTTCAGGAGCAGTGCTGTATCTTTGTTGTCCAGTGGCTCCACAGAAAATGCAAACGTAAGCTTGGGACCAAAATTTGTGGTTTCCCAATCAGCCGAGTGTCCCCAACATTAAGCTAGAGCACTGTGTTCCCTTTTCCATTTTCTTGACCTAATAATTCTTGAATTCTTGCAGGATGGCATCTCTCCTTCAACATGACGTCAGAGTATTTGGGTCAAGTTCAAACACTGCGGGTAAACCACAATCAGATCAAATGAAGGCGTCATTCCTTCTGGCTTTAAATGTTCTTTGCCTCTTAAATATGGATGTAATCCCTGAGGCAAAGCTTATCTCAAGTTTACTTGAAAAATTTTCCACCAACCTCACACAGATATTGATAAAACAGGTGACAAGGCTAATCACTGCTGTCCCATAGAACAGAGTTATCAGGTCAAAGAAGGCCATTTCCTGAAAGTATGCTCTGGCATATCTCAAAGAAGAGACTACCAGTGAGAGATTCAGTCTGACTCTGCGAGTCAACATCACCAAATCACACAGATCTGTCCATATCAAAGCAGAACAGAAATTCATAAGGTTAAAGTATCATATTAATCTATTCCAGAAGGTAGCTGATCAACACTGTCCTTTCACTTTCTCCACCATATGTTGAAATCTGGTTAATGGAACTAAAGAAATACTCAGCCTACTCTGTGTATAGATAAGCATAAGATTTTGTATTGTTTTCAGGGCAAGGGTGAATCCTGGGTTGTGGTGAGGAATTTAAACTCTCAGATGTTAGGAAACACAGAGTATGAACTGAAAATCCAATTTCTTTCTTTCTGCACTTCTACGTTAATATGTGCTCCCCATTAATCTCTTTCAAAGCTGACCAGAGTTAAGGGAAGATCTTTAAATAGGCATTGGATCAACCAATATTAGGGACCAACAGTACTGATTAAGCAATCAATACAGTGATTTATCAGTGATATAGTATCTAGAGTAACATATGTATTATTGTCTTTCATATAAAAAAAAATATATATATTGTATACTAACAGACTGATGGCAAGTTACACAGAATTTTGGGAAAAAGCCTGTTTTATTCCAGTCCAGGCTCAGTTCATGATAAAGTTTCATTAAAAATCACACTTCTTGTAGCTGCATGCTCTAGAGAAAATCTTGAAAAACTCAGAAATCTAATTTGAATTTTCTATTTATAAAATTTGAAACCTATTGAAAGTTTGAAGTTGGTCTGGGTGCTTTTACCCACTCTTCCTCACACTTCCACCCTGCTTACATTGCTACAAATAACATAAAAAAGGTAAATATATATCATTAAATAGCAATGAGATAGAGGCTTTGAGTTCTCCTCACAGCTAATGCATTGTAACTTTGGAGTGGTATAGAAGTTAATAGAATTTCGCTAGTGGGAATTTATTGTGAGATGAGAAACAAAACTTGGCTGTACTACAGTATTTATCCATGGGTGATTTATAAAAAAATGGCTGATGACCTTCAGATTTTAAATTAAAATAATTATTCAAAGATATCTTAAAATTCTTACTTTCTGGATGAGTGTAATATTTGTGTCTTACAACTATCATGGTGATCTCTCACCAACATGAATATCAGGTGATATGCATGAAGATAAAAAATCATTACAATTATTACTAGAGATATCTTCAAACTGAAAAAAAAAGCAGTAAATCCTTTTTTGTGTTCTCCTTCAAAATTTTTGACTACACTGTATGTATATGAGGCAGAAGTCACTGCATCTATTCTACAAATATCCAATAGTTATCAAACTGAAAAAGGAAAATCTGCACCTGTGATTCTTTTGATTTAGCCATTCCTAACTGTCAGCACTGTAAATGTGGTAACTTAGCTGCTCAGTAACTTTTCTTCATTTCTGTGCTTAGTGGATTGAGTTCTGAAACATGATGATCTGCTGTTAATGTAAGTATTGCTCAGTTCTGAAAAAGTAAAACACTCATGCCCACACCTCTCCTTTGAAGGACATAATTCATTTGATTCTTAAAATCACCGCTGGTGCCACATGTTGTGTGTCCCTTCACTGCAGAAAAAACTATCTGCAGCAAAGGAAAGAATCCCACAACATTTCAATTTTCCTACTTGAACATGTTTTCACTGTGTGTCCTTTGGGTCATTGTTGCACACTGCATCTCATTTTCAGACCCTTGCATGTTCAGAGAGATGAATAGACTTACTTGTTTCATGACATGTGATTTCACAATATGCATTCTAGAAAGTATCAAATATAGATAAATGATGATCTCCTTGTGGGCAATTATTTCTTTTTGGGGTCTTTTGTTATGAAGTCTACTTTCCTGAGAGGAAAAATTTTAAGATTATATTTCTTTTTCGTTCTATTCATGAAAATCCCCCACCCTTTTCTTTAGCTCTTTGAAACCTATGTTTTGGCGAGTATTCTTTACAAGGTGCAGTAAAATTAGTACCATTAGCTGCAGTCTACACAGCATCTGACCTTTCAGAAAGAGACTGGAGCCCTTTCTTAATCACCAGCCTCCCTAATTACCCTTCTTTTCACAAGGGTTGTTGCAGTTAGGAAGCATTTCAGCCTGCTAGCCTTTCTAGGCCACTTGTTTCAATAAACTCAATGTCCTTTTTCTATAAACTGAGAGATAGACAATCATGTTGACAAGTCACATTACATAGTTGTTAAACATACAATCCTCTCTTTATCTCAGCCTAAAATACATCTCACTCTGACAGTAAGAAAGCAGTATTTTTAACAGGTACAAGTAAACGTCATAGGCAATCATAAAAGGTAGAAAAAGCTGTTCCTTGAACAAACATTCCTGGACAATTTCTTTTATTGGAATATTATGTTAGAGGAGTTATACGGCTTCTTACACACAAAAGACATTTGATTATGAAATTCATATTACAAAAAAGAAATTAAAAGTTTAAAGTCTCAATAACCTTTTTATGGTCAATGTCTTGATGTTCTCACTAGTTGAACAATCTGTTTTTTTCCTATATACTCTTGTGCTGTTTCATGCAGCTATTCAGAACTAAAAGACTCTTCTTTTGTCATAGGAGGAAGTGACACAGGGATAAGATGCATAATGACTACTTGTCCATTATGGCAAGTAGAAAAAAGGGCGAGGGGGAAGTACTCTGAATAGACACACAAGTGAAATATTTAATGAAACTCCTCATCTGGCTATTCTGGACCTGTATCTTACCCATCAACAGCTCTTCTACCTAGTCCCACCTCTGAGAAAGTCTTTGTGATGGATTATTGTCAGACTAATGGGGACAGGAACAAGGTGTGGGAAGGTGGGACCACTTCTTTTCAGAGCCAGGACTGAAGTGCCAGTCCATCCTTCCGTGCACCCCACATTCTGGGGGCAATGACTGGGGTCTGCATGCTAGTGAACGCACAAGGCACAACTTTTGTCTTCTTCTGTGCCTATCCTAACTGCACAGTTTCCCCAATATCACCTTTTACTGCCTTGGTGATATTACCCTCCAGCCATACATAGACAGAGAAAGCCTGTGTCCTGAGGGGATGAGAGCAGAATTTGGCTTTTTTCCACACTATAGGGGAAACAGCATTGCTAATAATTATGCTAAAAAATAAAATACATTTGTGTATTTTATTAATTTCCCATAATTTAATGCTGCCTCACAAAATTCTAGGCAAGCAATTTTTTCTTTTGACAGGCCAGTAAGATATCATCAATTTTTCATTCTCATCAATCACCATGGTAAAGGCCGTCTGAGAAGGTTTTGTACTTTGGCTGGTAATTTGTCATGACAATTTTGCAAGGCTGTTTTAATGCCTTCTTTTAGCTGATTGAAAATGTCTTATTTACTTCAATTAGTTTTGCCAGTGAGACACTGTGGTTTTATACAAAATGAATTGTTAATTGCTCCCCAAAGCCTAGGTAGACACCTGCTTTTCTATTAAAACACAGATCAAACTGCATATGTGGTGAGGGCTAAAATTAACTCAATTGTACGGGCAAAGCAGAGAGACTTTGGGCCTTCTAATTTGTAATACAGTCAATGCTATCTGTGACATAAAATAATTTCTTATTTTCAGTTAAGTATTATTTTTGCAGTGTATAAAAAATAAAACAAGTGGGAGCAAGCTAGTTTTTACTTGCTTGGTAGAACTATATTAAATATATATTTATGTATATATCTGCATTGCCTTAAGTCGTAGGTGCTTCATAAATCCTTTGTAAAGCTGGTGAATTAAACTAGCTTTCAATGACAATCTTTTAAGCTTAACTACTCAGCTCTTTATAACCTATTTAATACTGACAGATGATAGAGAAAGCAATAAAGATTTAAATGTCTACATTAAACAACTTCAAGGCCCCATGGTCCAGTCTCTAATCATGCAGCAGTATTTGTTTTCTGTTCATACCGTATGTAATTCGCATAATGACATTAATATTTCCACATGATGAGGTCGTACCAACATAGTACGGAAAAGAATTGTCCACAACTGATTCCACTAGGTCACCAAAACATTCTGCAGCTGGTATGAGGCCATAATTAGTGAAATTAATTAGCCTTAGGAAACTAAGTCATGTGACCTATACTTTAATACACATACTTGTTGCTATGGTAGCCCAAACGGGAGTATCTCTCAAGCTGTTAGGGCCCCTGGTTTCCTTTCATAATGAACAGCTACAGGGTGTGGAGCTGTAGATAAAGTAAATCCATTTGTTGGACATGGTAAACTGCAACAAATAATAAATGAAGTGACACTGGTACCTGAAGGCATCATTCGATAGAAACCTGAACATAGCATTTAAGCTTTGCGATCAAAAGCTTGACTATTTTTAAACTTCAGGCATTGTCAGAATTTTATGGCACTGGTCAGAAAGAGCAGAGGCGAAGTGAATGTCACGGTGATTTTTTTCCTTCGCTGTATTGATTTCTTTGCTTATATTCTAAATCCTTCTAAACCCAAACAAATGAAAGCTTTTGGGCAGATTTGGCAGAAAAACCTTTTTAATTTTGGATTTATACTTTTTTAAGCTTCCCACCATTTTCAGACCATTCCCATATACTCTCCTTCTTTTTTCCTTCCATTTCTCTACAAAATGATATTTACATACTGATGACCAAAATCTCTGTTACAAAAACACTTGTTAAATCAATGATAAAATGTCAGCATGAGATACATTCTCATATACTAAAAAATTTAATAATTTTTTCAATAATGTGGCATGACAAAGTTTTTCCAGATGCATGTTCAAAGGCATATTTATTTGGAAAAGTTAAAAAAGAAAAAAAACTGGGTACATAAGGCATTCATGTAACTTCTTTGACTGTAGGAAGACTTCGTTTTAAAAGAAAGTCCCAAGAGAATTCTTCACCTTTTTGCATTTTGTGCAAAGTTTGTGCTGACTGACACAGAATTTCCTGATGTTGGGTTTTTCTTCTTTGGCAACTGTGACCTTAAACTTTATTAGTCAATTTCAGTAGTTTAAGAAACTTTTCAAGAAGATATAGATGAAGGAAGATTTTGTTACAGTAAGTATTTATAGTGATACCCAGGTTGAAAAGATAAAAATAATACTGAGAGGTGGCTTGAGGTCTCATGCATTACAATTGTTGGAATACTCTTTATATAATTAGTCAAATTTAATTGTGGGTTATATTTGGCTCCTGCGGTATAGAACTAGGTAGCTCCCCAAAGACCTCACTGAGGGAGATGGTTCAGTTTCTGCCAATAGCTTACGTAATGCCTACATTTCTGCTGTGATTCAGTGAAGGATTTTGTCTGCTTTTTTGGAAGGAAAAGGTAGCTCAGGTACCCACCCTCCTCATGGAGGCTTAATGTCAATATTGGGGAGGAAAAAAAAAAATTGTAAATAGATTTTTCCTGAGGACTACAAATAACTGCATGGCTAGAAGTTCTTAAGAAGTTCATGAAGAATTTTGAAAAGCTGGAAATTAAGAAAACACACCCATAATTTTACACATTCCTTATGCAAATGAAAATACTATTGAATTTCTGAAAACGATATCCAGATTTAAACTTTGGTAATAATGAAATGGGAAAGATTTATTTCTAACATAGCACAGTGCAGTGGGTCTTGACCATCTGTGCAGAGTGCAGGTGCCCAGACATTGGCTGAGGGATGCTGCAGGGTGGCCTCTGTGAGGAGAGGCCGGGGCTGCTCCGTGCCGGACACAGCTGGTTCCAGCCAATTCCACCCGGCTCCAACTGACCCTCCTCAGGGCACAGCTGAGCCCAGCAGCCAAGATGGTGGTGAAAATGTATTTAAGAAAGGGCAAACGGAATGCCACAAAGGCAGAGGAAGAAGAAAAAAAGTGTGAGAAATGGGGTTGTCCTGGTTTCAGCTGGGATAGGGTTAAATTTCTTCCTAGTGCTGTGTTTTGGATTTAGTATGAGGAGAATGTTGATAAAACACTGATGTTTTCGGTTGTTGCTAAGTACCCTCCTAGTCCAAGGACAGCTCCCATGCCTACTGACTGAGCTAGGTACACAAGATGGGAGGGAACATAATCAGGACAGCCAGCTCAGCTGGCTAATGGGGTATTCCACACCATGTGGCGTCATGCACAGTATATGAATGGTAGGAGTGATCCAGGAAGTACCGATCGCTACCTGGTCATCGGTCAGCGCGGGTGGTGAGCAATTGCATTGTGCATCACTTATTTTGTATATATTATCATTATCATTATTATTTTCCCTTTTCTGTTCTATTAAACTGTCTTTATCTCAACTCACGAGTTTTTCTCTCTCTTCCCCTTCCTATTCTCTCCCATCCCAATGGGGGGGGGGAGTGAGTGAGCGGCTGCGTAGTATTTGGCTGCCTGCCAGGTTAAACCACGACAGGGGGGGTCTCTATCCGGTGTGCATGTGTGTGCATGGAGGTCTAGGTACCAGCCACTGGGTGGGACCACAAGTCTAGAGTCACATGTGTCTGTGGTGCCATTACCTAGAGAGATTGGAGTACATGTGTGCTGTGTGGGTGTGCGTGTCAGCACACAATTGCCAGCAAACATCAAGCTGGTCTAGCTGGTAAGCAGGATGAGAGATTTGGGAGCCAAGTTTTGGAGTGGCCAGATCTTGGAGAGACCAGAGGGTCTGAAAATTGGCTCCTGGAGGGGCCGGGAGGTCCAGGCCAGCTGCTGGAGAGGCCACGAGGTCTGGAGGTTGGCTACTGGTAAGGCCAGAAATTGGGACCAGCTGTGGGGAGACCTGTTTGCATGTGTATGTCTGTGCATGAGGTCTCTGGGAAATCCAAGGGCCAGGGACTGGATAGACTGGGTGTCCACCCAGGCAAGTTATTGGAGAGATTGATTGTGTGTGCGTCCAACTGTGTGCTGTGCAAAAGGGGCTCTAACTATCAGGAACTGGAGTAGGGTTGTGGCCTCAGGGGCTCATATGTTCAGGTGCCAGCGATGGGGAGACCTGCGATCCAGTGGCAGCTGCTGCACAGACTAAGTGTCTGAGCCCGGCTGGAGGGATCCATGCAGTGTATATGTTTATATCATAGAATCATAGAATCATAG
>NW_009225326.1:0-2608 GCF_000690835.1 Fulmarus glacialis
ATGCCCCGCATCCATCCGGAGCTGCCGAACCCATCACTTTTCCATGGGGTCTCTGGCAGCAACTAACCCTTCTTCCCAGCCCAAACCAGTCCCTGTTCCCAGTCTGAGTTTCCATTTCTGGGCTTTGGTTGTCCCATGCTGGACCCTGCTGGGGTTTGCTGGCAAGAGCCTGTTACCACCCCACCTTTTCGTTGTGGGTGGACATTTCTGCTCTGGGTGCCTTTGGTGGTTTTTCCAGGGATAGCTGTCGGCTTTTGGCTGGCCGGGGCAAAATGGGCTGGTCCCTCTCCAGCCTTTAGGGAACAAGGCACCGATTCAGGAGGAGATTTAGTGTGTGCTCCTGTCCCATCACACCTTCCCACTCAGTGCCCTAAACCTCTCCAGAACGTATCCAAAGAGCAAAGAGCCATTTTTGGGAGGTGTCTCTGGGACGGCAGCGTCACCCCACGCTCTCCCGTCCCGGGTGTTTCTCCTTGATCTAACACAAACCCCGCCGGCAGACAAGATCCGTCTCCCGGGGTGTGACAAGGTGGCTCTGTGCCGGCCGGGGGGACAGCGCTAGAGGGGCTCTTCCCCCACGCTTGATTTACCCCGAAAATAAGATGAGCAGAAACTGTTCAGGAGGGGGCTCGGTGTGGAGCCGTGGAAAGGCTCCCACGGGCCCCCGCGAGCCTTGGGTTGGGCTCTGCTTTCGGGAACCATAAATAGAAGCCGAGTCACTCAAACACCCAGGACCTGTAAGAGCCATTCATAGCTGCAAATTAACAGCTACCGTCAAGCCCATCTGTGCACGCCCCAACCCCGGGTCGGATTCCTGCTCCCTCTGTTTAACCTGATGACCATAATTACACACTCGTTTATACACCCGGCGGCACCTGAATGCTTTACAAGACAAACACCTAATCCCGCGTGGAAATTATAGCCACATAATATCTCTTTTCATTATTTGCTGAGGTGTTGAGTCTGATTACAGCACACACTGTTTGCTTTGTACCAGGGTAAAGCCCCTGTAATTTCTCTGCAAGTCAACATCATTCCTGCGAGGAGGCTGAAAATCTACAGGCTACTGTGCAAACGAGCTAGCAAATATTAATCCACAGTAAATGATCTGGGAGGTGGAGGCAGGGAAGGGGTGAGCAAGGTTATTTATACCCCCCCCGAGACTAATAATGCCAAATTAAAAAAAAAAAAAAAAAAAGAGGAGGATGAGGGGCGTGAAACGTTCCTGCTGCCGCTGTCCCCGCTCCCTGGGGAGCAGTGTGCTTTCCTGGGGGGCTGCTAATGGGAGGGGAAACACCCCGATTCAGAAGATGGGTCCTCCCTTGTCTCCCACGAGCTTTAGAGGGCTGACAGAGATGGGTCGAGCTTCTCACCCACCACACTTCAAGTTGTCCTGACACATGGCCTGCCAGGGCTTCCCATGAGCCCTGGAGAAAGTCACTTAATAGTGCTGTGACTCAGTTTCCCCATCCTTAAACACAGAACATTAATGTTTTCTAATTCCCGAGGGCAGCGTCCTACGTGGACGAGAGGCACGGATGCGCAGAGCTACGGCAATGGGCGCCACTGGATGGGTTTAAACTAAGGGTGTGTGAAAGGTCTTTGTCAGACGCCGATTTCCCAAACAAAGGGGGTGGCTGGCAGCACCCAGCACCCGAGGGGACCCATGCTGCCCCGGGCTGAGCGCAGACCCTTTACTCTTTATCAAGGAAGCATCAGCGGCTGCGGGTGAGACCCCTTCATGGTGCCCCTGCAGATCCCACTGGGAGGGCTGGGAAACCTCATGGGTCTCCTCTTATCCCCCCAAAATCCACTTCCCCGTCTGCTGCACAGTGAGGATACCACCTCCCCCAGAGCCTTGCCCAGGATCCAGCTTGCCTGTGGTCCTTGGGGTGTTTCCCAGATGGGAGATCCCCTCATTTCCCACCTTTGCAGACCCCCAGAAATGGAGAACCGGAGCCGGAGCCCCCGCATCCCCCCCCGGCTCCCTGCAAGCTCTGCGCCTCCCGGCAGCCCCTCCCCCGGCGGGGGCGCCAGCCGCAGCACCTCACCACGGCTCTGCAACCCAGCTCAAATGCTGCGCCCTTGGTCTCTCCCCAGGAAAAATATCACCTTGGGCTGAGACGCAACAGGAGTGACGTTGTCTGGAAAGAAAGAAGGATTTGCTTTAACCTGCGGCGCGTGGGTTTGCAACCAAAGTATACAGGCGGGCTTCAGGCTAGACTGTACCCTGGACCCCAGCCAGGTGATGGGCCGAATTCTGGTCTGCATCTCGGCCGTGCAAACTCCTGCTCGGCGGTTTCAGGGCAGTTCACTCTGGGTTTCCACCGAGGGAGCGGCGGGGGAGCCGAGGTCAGCCGCGCCTCAAGCTGTGGCGGAGCAGTAGGGAGTGGATGGCAAAACACCGGCAGCATCCATGCTCAGCTCCGGCGGTGGCATGAGCAGAAGGTGATGTTATTGAAATCCATGTCAAACGGGTGTTAATGAAGGAAAACCAGGCCTGTGTATTGCATCCCCCTTAAATCTTCGGGAAAACGTGTTTGCGTGCTGGAGGGAGGAGGGTAATTATTGCTCCCGGCGGCAGATGGGGAGACGGGGGCGCGGGGGA
>NW_009225327.1:0-210 GCF_000690835.1 Fulmarus glacialis
CCCGGGGCTGTCTCCACCCTCACCGCTCAGTGCCGGCTCTCCCCCCGGCAGGCCTGGGACATCACCAAGCAGACCTTCGCCTACACCAACCACACGGTGCTCCCCGAAGCCCTGGAGCGCTGGCCGGTGGACCTGGTGGAGAAGCTGCTCCCCAGACACCTGCAGATCATCTACGAGATCAACCAGAGGCACCTGGATGTAAGCGCCTCG
>NW_009225327.1:342-940 GCF_000690835.1 Fulmarus glacialis
TTGGGGGCGGGGTGGTTCTGGCTGCTATTTTGGGAGGTTGGTGTGTAGGAAACCCCTTCCCACCAGCCTGTTGCCATCCCGCAGTCAGTGGCTATTTTAAAGACTTCACCCGTTGCTCCAGGGACTTACCTGTTGGCATTTCTTTGCTCCCTGAACACTAAATTCATCCTGGATGAGGTTGGGCGTACAAAGGAGATGGCGGTTTGGCCTTCTGGTCTGGCAGCACGAGGCTTTTGCCGAAACAGCCCCTCTGGCCAAGCATGTGCCCACAAGCCCCTCTCCGTGGGGGGGCTGGGGGGTCCTTCTGTCTAGAGACATCCGTGCTGGGGAAGGGCACCCTTTGGAGGGGGTTTGTACCGTCATTCTGGAGTAAAAGCCACCGCTCTGGCTGGTGTCAAATGCATTGGAAGAGATTGCTGTGGCCCCCTCCTCGGGAGCCGTCGGGTGGGACATCCCTAAACACCAGCACCTCTCACCACCTCTCTGGCATCCACCGGCAGCACATCGCATCCCTCTTCCCTAACGACGTGGACCGGCTGCGGAGGATGTCCCTGATAGAGGAGGGAGGCACCAAGAGGATCAACATGGCCCATCTCTG
>NW_009225328.1:0-324 GCF_000690835.1 Fulmarus glacialis
AGGCTGTGCCCGCTGGCGCAGGATGAGGCCCCACAGCGAGCCCAGGGACCAGGGCATGCTTCTGAGCAGAGGGGTCCCCCAGGCAAACCCTCCCCAACGCTGAGCGCCAGGAGCCAGCAACGTACCTGCGCCGAGAAGCCGCAGAAGAAGCCAAACCAGAAGTGGACCATGGTGAAGGCGAAGTTCTTGTAGAAGAAGTAGCAGAGGAACTTGCACATGCGTAGGTAGGACCAGCGCCCGTGCACCAGGAGCAGGCGCTGCAGGAACTTGAACTGTGAGAAGGAGTAGTCGGAGGCCAGCACCGCCTGGATGCCCTCCTGCCCA
>NW_009225328.1:677-1025 GCF_000690835.1 Fulmarus glacialis
CACATGCCGTCTCCAGGAATTCCACCTCCATGTCAGCCTCCAGCGCGTGGGCCTGTGAGGAGAGCGGGGGGCGACAGTGGGGGGCATGGCCCACAGCCGGGCACGATGCCCCGTCCAGCCCGGTGCCCCCAGGTCCCTACCAGGCTGTGCCCATTAATGACCAGGGCATATTCGCCCGCGATGGCTTCCAGCACAGAGGTGAGCTTGGAGGAGGAGAGCTTCTCCTGGTAGGAGAAGCCGTTGCCCATGGAGCGTGACGCGTCCATCATCTTCTCCCGGGCTTTCCTGTGGAGAAACAGAGGGGTCAGGGGGTCCCAGCTCCCCCCAGCGCAGCCATGCCCCACGCTG
>NW_009225328.1:1899-2464 GCF_000690835.1 Fulmarus glacialis
TCCGAGCAGCTGGGGGACCCAAACAGGCAGGAGGTCAGCAGGGGCTCCCACCTCCCGCCCCCCAGTGCCCCCAACCCACGTACCATCATATCGTGCTCCACCTCGTCATAGAGCCGAGCCAGGCGATCCTCACGGGCCTCAGGGGCACCGCCGGCTCGGTGCAGCCGCTCGGACCAGTCCTCGCAGTAGCTCTCCTCCAGATCTTTGTAAGGCAGCACCACAGCCCCTCGCCAGCATATTCCTGCAAGCGGCCGGAGCTGGGTGCACAGGCAGACCCCGACGGTGTCCCCAGACCCTGATGACCCCCCAGGACAGGGCACAAGCCAGGCTCTGTGCTTCTGGGCAGCCCCTCTTCCCTTCCCAGCCCTGCCCACAGGACCCTGCCCCACTCACGTTGAGGTGGTCGGTGGTGACGTTGGTCAGGTCCTGGTTGATGGGGTGCAGGCGTTCCAGCAGGATGGTGTCAGCACCTTTGCAGTACAGCCGGATCTTGCCCTCGGGGCTGCGGACTGTGGGGAGCAGGGGACAAGCTGCCGGGCTCAAGGGTGCAGAAGCAGGTCCCACT
>NW_009225328.1:2775-3138 GCF_000690835.1 Fulmarus glacialis
CGTGACCAGCGCTCCCTCATCTGGGGACTGAGCCTTGTAATACAGCTCCCCTGGGGACAGCACGGGGGGGTCAGAGCCAGCGCCGCGTCCTGAGCTGTGCAGGGACAGGTCCTGCCCTCTGCGCCCACCTTCGCTCTTCTCCTCGGACATGACGGTGTGGCAAAGCGAGAGCAGGCGGAAGAACTCGTGCACGTGGGCGTCTCCCAGCTTGACAGCTTCCAGCAGGCTGGGGTCCCAGAACTGGAATCGTGGGTCCGCCAGCGGGTTGAAGGAGAAGTCGACTGGCTCTGGCCTCTGGCCGGGGCAGAGATGGGGTTACCCCCCTGCGGCACGTGGCGCAGCCCGGCCCCGGCCCTGCGGCAC
>NW_009225328.1:3220-3476 GCF_000690835.1 Fulmarus glacialis
GCCGGGGCAGAGATGGGGTTACCCCCCTGCGGCACGTGGCGCAGCCAGGCACCGGCCCTGCGGCACCCTTACCTCTCCCAGCTCCGCCTTGGGACCCAGCACATCCTGCATGTCACCTGTGAACCAGGGCACAGAGTTAACCAGCACAGGGACCCAACGCTGCTGCCCCACCGGCACCCACGCCCAGGGGGGCCACAGGGCAGCAGCAGCCCCACAAAGCTATGGCGGAGCCCCCTCATCCCCCGGCTGCCCTCCC
>NW_009225329.1:0-1324 GCF_000690835.1 Fulmarus glacialis
CTGGACCGGCCGCCCCGGCTCTCAGACGCCCTCGTCCGGCTTTCGGCATCCTCAGGAGCCATCCTGAAAATGAAAGGGGTGAGGTCTTCTCCGGACACACGGTACCTGGAAAACACCGTCCTCTGGGAGGTAAAGCTGAGGGTTTGCTGGTTAAAAAAGGGGTTTACAGGGCTTTAGCAGGGATTGGATGCCGCTTCCCCGGCTGCCGATACCCTGCCTCCTCCCGCAGCAGCGTTTGGGGTGGGACACAGCTTCATCAAAGCCCCCCAGGTCCCCCCCATCCAGTCCTGAGGGCCCATTCCTGCCCCTCTCGGTGTCTCTGCACTGGCGCAGGTGGCCGAGGAAAGACGCGACCGCAGGGCGAGCAGAAAGGAACCGGGCACCAGCACCTTGGTCTAATGACCCCGACCCCCCGGTGAGGTCCTGCCCCACCAGGCTCAACCCTCTGCTGGCATCGCCAGTGCCGGGCAGCTTCTGGCAGCCTGAATTTCCCAGCAGCCTGCTCTGGAGACAGCCAGGCTTGTCCCCATGTGGGAGCCAGCTCCTGGTCCCAAAGGTTTTGGGGAGCAGTCGGGTGCCCACGGGCCTTTGCAGGGTGAAGAGATGCTGCAGTGATACGGGTGCTTGCTGTGGGAGTGACCTGGCTTGCTCCGGAGATACCTCAGGGTGTCCAAACTTGGCTCAGCCACTTCCCATCTCTGCTCTGTGCCTCAGTTTCCTCATCTACTGCTTTCCAAAGAGATGAAGGCGATGAGGGGGGCTGTGTTGGGGAAGGGGTGTGCCAGGCTCCACAGACAGCAGCAAAGACTTTCTACGGACACTTTTGCACACAACAATTAAAACACATAGATCTTTTGTAGCTTCAGGATTTGCCAGTGAATTCACACAGCACCTGCCCAGCTTTGCTGTCTGAGTTTCCTTCGGGTCTCTTTCCAGTGAGGAAAACGAAGCCCCCAGGGCCCCCCTTCACCCTAAAGACTGATGCCCATTCAGTGGGTTTCATGGGTTGCTCCATCCCTGTCGTGATCCCCCCTCCCTGAGGGGGGAACCCTCCTGGAGCCTTGGCCACCAGAGGGTGTGACAGTCCAGAGCAAGACCAGGGTGACACCCGGGTCCCCAGCACGGGGGTCACCCCTGCCTTCCCCTTACCACTCATCGCCTTGCACTGGGGACTGGGGCCGAGAAAAAGCCCCCCTCCTCAAAACAGCAAAGCGCTGCCCAGCACTCAGCCCTATTAGGCCAGAGATGCTCCCCTGGCCATTGCAGCCCCCAGGTCCCCCTGCAGCACCCAGCACCCCATCTCCACATGCAGAGAGGCTCTCAC
>NW_009225329.1:1440-15896 GCF_000690835.1 Fulmarus glacialis
AGGGCACAGCCCCAAAGGGCTCCCAGAGGGGTGATGGTGGCCGTGCTGGGGGTCCCTGGTGCGAGGAGGCCTGGGGGCACCCACCTCCCGCGAGCCCAGGGGCAGCTGCCAGATGCTTTCACACCTCTGTTGCCAGACTCAGGCGCTTGCCATGTGGGGTTCCCCTGGGCACAAGTGTCCCCAGCTGCCAGCACCGTGCCCTGGGGAGGGGGCCACAGCCCCATCCCATGCAGAGGGGACAGGGGGTTCAGGCAGCGAGGCTTGGGGTAAGCAGTTTGCTACCCCACCAAAGTGGCCACATTCGAGACCATCTTGTTTTAATACCTGCTGCTGTTGATACACAGATTTTTTTAAATGATTGCAAAAGTGCAAAAAAAAAAAAAACCCAAACAAACCAAACAACATTTGGTTGCAGGCTGACCATAAAACATCACTTTTAAACAGGGCTCTTTATCCTTTCGAAAAGGAATTAAATCAAATTAGAGAAAATTTGGAGTCTGAAGCATCGCTCCACAGCAGAAGTTCAAAGCTTTGGTATAAGGTTTGACTTTGATATAAGTCAAACCATCACTTTAACTTTTCCAGTTTCAGTTGTTTGTTACAGAAAATCTGGTGAAGTCAACACATTTGCTAAATGCTTCGGTGCCACTGAATTTCCACGAGAAAACACAGGGAAGCGGGCCACGCCGCTCCGTTCCTGCTGCCACCGCAGGCGCTGGGGAGGGTTTCTGCTGTCCCTACTCTGTGCAGAGACCCCAGCCCCACTTCCACGCTCAGGTCACAGCGGAGGATACGTCCCACGTGCCCACGTCGCTGTGGCACGCACCGCTCCCTGGTGCCGGGTCGTGGAGGGGGGATGCAAGAGGGAGACGTGACACGAGGGCTGGTGCCCCAGCAAGGGGATGCCAAGCTCCAGTCATCACCCCCAGCCTGGGGTGCAGGGCTCACCCCCAGCCCCGCGGACCCCCTCCACCTTACCTCCTTCCCAGCCCTCTCCTCCTCTTTCCCAGGCAGCCCCTTTCCCCTTTTTGATCTCCTCGCAGCACGTTTCAAAAGCAACCCACTGCGATGGGAAGAAAAGCCCCTCCAGTGAGATCATTGCGAGACCCCCAGACGTAGGGGTCGGGTGTGAAATGGACCTCCCTCCTCCTCCCCTCGCCCGGCCCCCCCGGCCCCTCTGAAAGGCTGTTATGTTTTGTAATCGGATTAGGGGAGCCCTGCGCCCTCCCTGCTCCCATTTACCAGTGCGACCAGCTTGCGCGCCGCCACTCTCCCTGCAGATTGTTTAAGCGAGCCGGGCGCGAGCAGAGAGCTCGCCCGTGCAGCGGCGAGGGTAGGTTCGGACGGCGAGAGCCTGAAAGGTTTAGTCAGTGAACAAATTGCTTCTCTGTAGGGGCCGTTTTCTTCCCAAGTTGAACATAATGATGGCAGTTTGGTGAACAGATGGTGCAGCTAAGCAGATAATCCCGCCGGCCCTGCTAGCTCGGGGAGAGGCAGTGCCGGGGGCCCGTCCCGGGACAGGTGGGTCGCGGTGGTGGTTGGGCGATGATCGCACCCTGGCAGGGCATGAGAAGCTTGGGTGAGCACCCCACCTTCACACCTCTTCTGCTTTGAGGGTGGTTTGAGTGCCAGACGCCGCTCGTGCCTCAGTTTCCCCAGCCCTGCGGGGAGGTCTCTGCTCTGTCACTTTTCAAAGCAGGGCTCACCCTCAGATCGCAGCCTGACGCGGGGAGATGTACCGCGAGACAGCACTGCTTTTCCTGCACAGGAGCAAAGGACAGCTGAGAAAAGCTCATTTTATTCTCATTTGCCTATTTTGCCTCTCTCTCCAACAATATTCAAGATGTGGAAAGAGCTGGAGAAGAAATTCTGCCAGCTCGCAGGGGCTGGGTGCACGGTGTGCGTGTCAGGCTCAGGGATGCTGGGACCTGCCCGCTAAACAAGTCTTTATTTAAAATACAGCAGCAGGAAAAGCCCAAGGCCCCACCAACACGATGCAGACAGGGGAGGGCACAGATACATCTGCGTGGAGCAAGCCCTGCCCATGCCACACTGGCACCAGGGACCCCTTCCCCATGCCGCGGGGGCCTCGCAGCCTGCAGGACACGCTCCAGACGCACCACACCACATCCCTGCTTCCAGGGGGTTCATTTAATTCATGTTTCCCCCCGCCCCGTGCCAGCCTTGTCCCCTGAGAGCCCCGACTCCGACAGCTCCCTTGCCCTCTCCCGCGGCAGCCCAGCTGCCAAGAGACCTGCTTAAATCACCTCTTGCTAATGCAGGAGCTCAATCAAGCTGCTCAAAGGGTGTTTTACAAGGAAAAGCAATAACAACATCTATCTGTTACAGCTGGGGAAACTAAGGCACACAAAGAGGTGCTCAAGAGTCCATTGGAATTAGAGGGAGGACAAAGCCCGGGCTCCCGGAGCTCCCGGCATACGTGTCCTTACACATCCGCAGCCCCCACCACCTCCCCACCCCCAGGAACAGCTGATGCTGTGTGCTGTTTGATAGAAAGCCAGCTAATCATCTTTCCCACCTTCGTTAGAGTGTGAATCGTTATCCAAGCGACACCTGTAAAGCTCCTTGTCAGACGAGGCTGGTGCACACATCTAATAATGGGCACCATATGGGAGAGGGAAGGCTCAGGAGAGGAGCAGGGGCCCAACCATCCCCACGCCGAACAAAGAGCAGCCCCTGACGGCTTCCCATCGTGGCACAGCATCACCAGCACCAGCAAAAGATTTGAAAGACCGGCAGCGCTGTGCCACGGCAAGGGAAGAGCCCAGGCAGCATCGGCGGTGGAGGAAGAGCCACTGCTCGTGGTACATCTCAATAACTCCCCAAGCAGCCCCTGCCCTTTGGAAAAGGACCTGGCAAAAGAAAACCACAGCTTGAGTGTGCAGGTTAAAGGCAGGAGAGCCATCGAGCCCTGCTCCCCGCAGTGTGCCCAAAGCCTGGGACCGGGCACCCCAAATCCCACCGTGCCTTGGAGCATCCTCTCACCGCCAGCCTGGCAGAGGCCACCCGCGGGTGCAGCTCCCCAAGCAGCCCCTGCCCTTTGGAAAAGGACCTGGCAAAAGAAAACCACAGCTTGAGTGTGCAGGTTAAAGGCAGGAGAGCCATCGAGCCCTGCTCCCCGCAGTGTGCCCAAAGCCTGGGACCGGGCACCCCAAATCCCACCGTGCCTTGGAGCATCCTCTCACCGCCAGCCTGGCAGAGGCCACCCGCGGGTGCAGACAAAGCCTCCCGGGTTATACGGTGATGGGGAGGACACAAAGTGAATTAGAGACGGGTCCCCGCACTGGGGCTGATCCAGAGTGCCCCAGACTCCCTCCCCGACCCCAAGCTCGGGGGGCAAAGCTCAGCCCCTCTGCCAAGCCACCCCCCAATGAAAGCCCCCACCACCTTCGACCCACTGCAATTACGAAGCTCCGTTTTCAGGCCCCCATTCATCACCAGCAGCGTAATGAGCCTCCGGGCACCGTCAGTGGGGGCAAAGCAATTAAAATCGCTGGCACGGCGGCCGCGTGGGTGGCTCTGTTGTTCACTGCTGCCGGTGCCCGTTTCGGGGCGAGCGGGCAACGCCAGGCCGGGCAGCGCCTCAAAGCGCCGCGTCTCCCCACGGGTGAACAATCGGCTCGTTCTTCACCGGGTTAAAAGAATAACAAAATAAAATAAAGAGGGAATAAAGGCCCCAGTAAAACTGGGAGTCAAGTTTATTTACAAACTGAATATGAAGTGAAGGGCCTGGAACAAAGGTGTTATGTAAGGGACAGTCACTAAGGGGCTCTTTACCCATGCTAATTGCCACTTGCTCCGCGATATCCATTTATCTTGCAGCTGAAATGGCCTCCTCAGGCTTGCAGGTTCAAGCACTGCTTGTTTGCAATGCTGCCCGGCACAATTAGCACGCAGGAGCCACGGCCGATGCAGTCCCACCACCCAAACCCACCGGGAAGCCTCACGCCTCCCCCCAAAAAGCAGGATTGTGCCCGGAGTGGGTGGATGTGCCGGTGGGCACACGGCTTGGTAGGGAGAGATGCTGCCCTGTGTGGGGCTTCGGTGTCGGTTGTGTAATGGGGAGGGACAACAGGGCTCGGTTCTGCCAGAGAAGACCTCCAGGTCCCTGCATCAACCCTACCCGAGCAGTGATGAGCAGCAAACCATCATGGGATGCTCGTGGGAGCGGCTGCAAGAGTGACAGCTAATGGCTGTGAAAGGAGAACGAGATCTGGAGAGGATGAATGAACCTGCTGCTGGCGATGATGTTTCCAAGTGCTGTGGCTGGAAACTACCCTCAGATGCAAAAGACTGAAGGGCAGAGACAAGTAATAAAAAAAAAACAACAACACGGGGAGAAGCAGCTGCCATGATTGCTGCCGTGCCCTGCAGCACATGGCCTTTCTGCTCCTGTCCCTGCTCTTGCCCTTGGCACGTCCAGGGGCACGAAGATCTCGGAGGGACCGTTAGCTCTGCTCCAGCTGAACCGGCGGGAGAGGGAGGAAGAGGAGGCGGCAGCATCCCCGGGAGCCGAGAGGTCAATTTTATTGACAAACTGCCTCTTGAATGGAGCACGGGGAACAATGCCGGCCCTCAGCCCGGGTCAATCGGGACTGTGTAAAGCAAGGGGCCGGCACCAGTGGCCCCGGGAAAGCCCTCCAGGCGAGTGGCCTTTACCACCGTGTTTGCATAACCCCTGACCCCTTTTGGGGTTTAATTGAAATCCCAGCTTGGTGACAAATTGGCATGACCAGCGGGCCGGAGGGTGGGAGGGCGAGCGTGGAAATGATGCCGGGAAGCCCTCTCCCTGCTCCAGCAGAGACCGACCTGCTGCCTGCCATGGGCAGGCTGCCCCTTCCCACCCTGGCACCGGCCACCTGCAAAGTGTTTTACACCCGAGTCGAGTGTTTTAATCACAGCCTGCTCCTTCCTCTCCTCCCACACCACCGCCCAAAAGCTGCCATGATGGGCTTTGGACAGACAACTGTCCGGCTCCGCAAGTAGCTCTGGCTCAATGCGGGCAGGAGCAGGCAGGCGCTGCCTGTAGATGTGCGAGGCTCCTTCAGAAAAGCCCGTTTGGGCTGGAGTCTCCTTAGACTGAGATGCTCTGATGCTTCCTTAACCACAGAGCTCGTTAGCCCCGGAGCAGAGGTGTTTACAGTTTGCATACCCTGGCAAACCCCCACCACGCAGACCCCTCTCCTCTCCCTGTCCAAAGGGAAGGGTCACAGCCCTTCACCAGTCTTTTGTCTTTAAGTAAAAACTGCTTTTTGGAGTCAATAGTAGAAATGAGCTTCTGAAAAACAAATATAACTAAAGCCCCAAAGCAATTCCCTCAGACTGGGGATCAAAAACTGACATTGAGCCAAAAGGAGCTGAAGTTGTCCCATTTCAGAAGTTCCTGGGAGAGAGGTGAGAAATGACAGATGCACCCTTGTGATCGCAGAAATCTCATTTTCTGCAGAAACCAGACTAAAAACAAAAAGGAAAAAGCCCCAAATCAGCTGCCTCAAAATCCCCATCCCTTTTACAGAGCATTAGCAGCATCCCAGCCGCTCCACGCAGTACGTCAGCGATGCAGAGTTGTGCTACACGAAGGTACCACTGCACCTGAGATGGATGTCAAGGTGGGTATTACTGTTGGCTAAAGGGACTCTGCGGAGTTACAGCATAATCCTCCAAAGCACTAATATTTTCCCTTCACTTTTCCCCCTGTCCCAGAATACTGTAATCATCAGATGCTGAGATTAGACTGCAGAGTTTTTCTGCCCACAGGTAGATATTTAATATTTTACTTTCTGTAGATCATCCAAGATGAATCCCAGCTGCTCTTTAAAGTGGATGGAGTAATGTCTGGTCCCACATGCAACCAGAGCCCCAAAGTGCAATCGGCACAAGTGGGGCTTGAACCAATTCCAATCTAAACCCGTGCAATTTCCACGTGCAGGCAAGAGCCCGTGAATCGCTGAGGCTCCTGCCCATAGCTTTGCTGGCCCTGCCCTTGCAGCCCATCCTGCGGGACTTTGCCAGGTCTGGTGAAACATCCCACACTTTGGAGCATCAATCACATTTTTAAAGTACCAACAGGAGTCTTTCACTCGGTAGCAGATGTCTGTACATCCAACTTGCACTGAAGCACCTTAAAAACGGAGTGGCCCCACTTTGAGGCAAAACCTAAAAATATCCCCATTGCTGCCTGTTTTACTGTCTGTACCTCATTTGCAAATCATTACAAGGATTTTTACATATCCTAAAATACTTTTAACTGCAGGTTTCATGTCTGTCATCCGTCACTGATTAATACATTTCATTGCTATTATTGTTATTATTACTATTAAACGTGCATCCATGCAATTCATAAATCAAACACCCTGTCGACTAGGATGGAGCCAGCAATAACCAGGGTTTGTTTGCAGGAGGTGCAGCCGTCGGAGATGATGAGACTTGTAAGAGCAACCCCTTGCCCCCTCCATTAGTAGATCTCAAACTGGTTTGCAAAAGAGAACCAGATCGCCAGTTTGCAGAAGGAGAGGTACAAGGCGGGAGATAACTTGCCTCCAATGACTCCAATAAACTGGGGGCATGATGGGGACCGGACTATCCGATCCCTTCGTCCTCCTGCCTCCCCGCGCAACCCTGGAGTTTGCCACGTTTCAAGGGAGAGAAATAGACTGCAATTTTGCGTTGCTTAACCTCCTTACCTCCCAGCCCCACACACCCTTGTGAATAAATCCGGGATGATTTCATCCTCCCCAGTTTCTCTCCCCACCTCCCAGGACAACTGGGTCCTTACGCTCTGCTGGCTGTCACTTAGCCACCTTCCCGCGTACCCTGCGTGTCACTATTCCTCCAAACAACCTTTGGTTTCCACCAGTTGAAGTTCTTAGGGGCTTCTTGCACAAAACCCTTTGAGGTATTTCATGCAGGGCTTGAAAAGGCTCCTGCTTCCTCTGGGGGGCATTATCATGACAACCAGCTTTAATTCAGTGCAGATCCAGGCTCCCAGCTGGATCCTCAGCCACGCCAAGTCCCCCCGACACCCTTCGGCTGGCACAGAGAGGCCAAAGGAGCGCGCGGGTCCCAGGATCACGGGGAGCTGGCCCAGCCCCATTTCCCAGTCCCCATCCTCATATATATTCCCTTCCAGTCGCCCTGCGCTTTTCTCTGCATGTTCTTCTTTTGCGAGAGCTGCCCTCCTCTTCCCCACTCCCACCGGGCACTTCCCCCCTCCCCGCGGTCCTCCTCTGTCCCCGGCATCCCCCTTTCTCTCGGCTCTCTATAAACAAAGCGCCTCAGTGTCTGGGGGAAGAAAAGTTGCATTATGCAAATGGGAAAAAGCGAACAGGAGATTTCTCACTCCGAGAACCCCCATTCCGGGCCTGCACCTCGGTTTCCATGGCATGACCAAAGCCTGCTGGAGGCTGGTTTGCATACGGATGAGAGAGGAGATGAAATCAGCACGAAAGCCCATCGCTGACAGAACACCATTGTTTAGCCTGTCTGATTTGGAGGCTAATGAAACGCCATTAAAAAAAGAAAGAAAGAGGAAAAAAACCCCACCGCTTTCATCCTGGCTTTGGTCAGTGACGGGGAGGGGGGGTTAAATATGACGATGGAAGATCGTCTGCACAATCAGGCTTGGGGTGAAGGTATTCTGGCACCGGGGAAGGAAATTCCCAGGATGCAATGCCCCTGCGAGCCGGAGCGATGCTGACGGGAGATGGTGCTGTGGGCAGAACGCTGGGCTGGGAGAGGCTGTGAAAGAGCCGGCAAAATCAGCCCTGCTCCTCTCGAGGAGATACAGCAGCACCCGGCATGAAAATAATACCCCAACCCACCGATACTCAACAGCAGCTGCAAACCTGTCCATCCCACAGCACGTTCAGGGAGGGTATTGACCCACTCAAAAACACAGTGTGTCTGGGAAAGACACTGGACCAAGCGCGTGGGCTGGGATCAGGCTCTCCTGATCACAGGCTTTCAGAGTGGAATGAATTAAAAACTGTGAAACCAAAGGCCGGAGCAGGAAGAGGGTCAGCCTGCAAGCACAGTGCATTAGCACTCCTTCACCATGCAAGCTGCAACCATGCTGGAGGAGAGGGAAGATTCTCAAAGGACAACACAAAATATAAAGAGAAACACCCATGAGTGCCCCGTCTCCCCAACCCCAACAGCCTCCTTGGGCTATTCCTGATGCATCAGGCTAAGGAGGTCCCAGCACCTCTCAAAGTGCTCCGAGGAGGTGGGATGGATGGAGCAGGAGCGCGGCCACCGGCTCTTGGCCCCCAGTAGCTCTCCTCCCCTTGCCCTCGCCACGGGCCACCCAGTCCCTTTCCCCCTGCCCCGCTGCCAACAGCACATTGTCTCCAGTGTGTGCCTTCGAGAACAGCGTGATTGGCCTTGAAAGGGCTGATTTGCTTTCCCCGGCCCATTGAAACTCCGGAGACCAAAGCCTGTTCCCTCCAGGCGCTCGGAAACCTGGCACCCTTTCCACTTCACTTCCCCGTACCCCTCAGCCCAGGGGCTCCTGCTGAGATTTTGCTGTCAACAGAGTTTTGTTCCTTTTCTAGGGCGGCGCAGAAGGGACACAAGGACCTTGAAAATGGCAGCTTCTTTGACACCGCTATTCTCCTTCGACCCCCCTGGCTGAATAAACAGCTCACAAAAATGGAGTTTACTGTATTTCCTCCTCAGGGGGAAAACACTGCATCTTGGTCCTAATTAATTTACCTAATTAACATTATCTTCGTTGGGTCTGTATGTAAAGACCTCTTTCTGTACTGGCCGGGACAGAGGAAAAAAAGAGGAATAAACTACATTGAGACATCTCCCAGCCCCGACTGTAAAAGGGACGTCACAGAAAGAAGTGCGCTGCTCCGATCATTTCAGTCTCGGAGAAAGCGGCCGCAGGAGAATCACCTCCGCCTCGACCTCCTCTCTTTTGCGAACAGAGCACAGGATGGGGCTGTATTTCTGCACAGCAGCCTCTCGATGCTGGGCTGGAGGTGCAGTGCATGTCCTCGGGGAATTAACTGCTGGGACGGGCATGCCTGGGGATGCTCGGGTGGCTGAAGCTTATGGCAGGAGGGAGACCAAGGGATAGATACTGTGAACAGGGGGAGCCAGGAAGATGCCCAGGAGCAGGCTAAAATTCAAGCCACTGGTCTGACTCCTCCACTGCAGTTAACCAGCAAGCTCTGTGCCAGTTTATACCTGCCAGGGAGCCCGCCCTGTGTTTAGACGGTGAATTTTCCTGGGGCTTGCCCAGGTCGCTGCCGATGAAGCAGAGGGCCCTGCGAACCGTCCGCCTTCGCCGCTCCTGCCTAGCAAAGCCCTGCTCTGCTATTTTGTTCTTTTCCCTGCCAGATGCCAGCTCTCTTCAGCCTCTTTCTTCTCCCCACGCTTTGCTTTGCCGCATAGTTCCGGAAATCAGAAACAAAAGGAGAGGAAAGAAAATAGGCTGGATCTGGGGCGGGGGGGCAGGAGGAGGGGGAGTTTCCCTTCCGTTAAGCTTTTTGCAGCTCTCCCTGCCTCCCAATATGAGACACTATATGGCATCTCACATGACGAGCGCTCGCGCCCACGTGTGCGGCCACGTGATGAGATGCCCAGCTATGCCAGGCTGCGGGATGGAGGCGAAAGGGGAGAGGCTGGGTTTGCAGCCCGACCCCTTTGGCCAGAGAAACAGGAGGATGCAGAAGAAAGAAGCTCCCCTCTGCTCCTGATCTGCACGCCCAAAGCTGTGTGCACTGCCGAAATGTACACATTGCGGGAAAAGCATTCCCAGGCCATGCACTTGCAAGATTTTGTGGTTTAGTTTATGCAGTAAGATCTGTGCTTTCAGGGCAGGATGTGGACTCAGTCCCGCTGTTGCTGTTGGGGCCCCTATAGATCAGATACCAGCAGCCAAAACTTCCTAAGCACTGTGAATTGCAGAGTCTGAGCCGCACATCTCTGCCTCCACCCTGTCACACCCCCCTTCAAATGATGCTGTCAGCACGGGTTTAGGTGTCCACATCATCAGAATCATTTGATTTACAGATATTTTTGTTTTATAAAGGGAAATCTCCCATCCCAGGCTTCATAACCATTAGCTGAAATGGCCAGCAATCATCCTAGAATTTGTTTTCCTTCCCAAAATAAAGTCCCAGCTCAGTGTGCATTTCCATTTGGAAATGTCAGCTCCCCACAGCAGCCCGCTCTGAGCACATTGCCTTTCCCACCACCCCGATTTACGATGGCACTGAATTTTAACGATGCGATAAGCAGCTCCCATCCTCGGGAGCCCCATCATGATTCTCAGCACCGGAGGAGGAACGGGCAGAAACCTTTGTGAGTCCTGACAAGGAGGAGAGAGGGAAGGTCTCCATGCCACAGGCATCACCCTCTGCTTTGCTTTATTCAGGGAGAGTCGGAGCACACCTCCAGCCCTGGGAATCGTGCCGCAGCCAGCATGAAGCCTGCCCGAGTGGCAAGACAGGTTCTGGTTGCCTCCAGCCACTAGTAGGAGCTGAAAAGTGTGAGTCTAAGCAGCAATGAGCTGAGAAAATGGGCCACAGAGCCATGCCAGAAAGGGATGCGTCGAGGCAGAAACGAGGGCTAGCGCGGCTCTGCTGCTCCAGGACTGGTTTTGCATGGGTGCACCTCCGAGGTTATGCTCTCCTGCTGCAAATCTGCTTTAGGGCATTGGAGGAAGAGCATTAGCAAGCACTGGGCTCTCAAAGCAAAGCCCTGCATCGCTTCAGCGGAGCACAAGGCTGACAAACACGATGGTGAGCACCAAGCCTGCAACGCAATCCACCAAAAGCAGACATTTCCACAGCCCAACTAAAACTCAAGTCATATCCTGGAGGAGAGACCTCAGACATCTTCACCTGCCTGCTGGACCAGGCAGAGGGGAGATGCTCCCACCATCAGAAACCTGCTATTAGCAGCAGGTGCTTTGTCCACCCCATTTCCAGCTGCTGCTAGACTTTCAGTAATTCTCAGTGACCTCATTTTCACTTAATTTTGTAAATCATTTTTGGGTTGTTGTTTTTCATTTTACTCTATTTTTAATTTGTTGTTGTTTCCCTCTGAGCTGGAGTTTGTCATTTAATCAACTTAGACCCAGATAGCCTGGAGGGTGTTTGGGGAAGGGGGGTAAGGGGGGGAAGAATGAAAACGCTAATGTCACATCACCTCCCTAAAATGAGTTTTAATTGTAATCCTTTAATCCCTCTCAGATGGCCCTCTCTCCACTGATGTTTTTCATAATTATTCCTTGCCATTTTCCCATCGGTCTAAGGAGTGTCTTCAAGAGGGAGGGGGTGGAGAAAAGGCCCTTTTATAAAATAATAATAATGGGCCAAATTAAGACACAAAGAGGGAAATAACAAGGGGGCAAGGGCTGCAGAGACAGAATGGGGATTATTAATGCCTCCCCCCTCAGAAATTTCAGTGATGGTGCTCTCAGCCACCCCAATCAGTGGGCAATTGAGGCTTGTTTGCTTGAGTGGCTGCACCCTCCTACAATGACCCACATTTAGCCAAGTGGCTGCATTGACAGAGTACCAGGTGCGCAGGATTGGGAAACCGCCTCGAGGCAGCATCTCGCCAGCCTGCCCTGCTCAGCACAGAGGGGTCTGCTCAGGGCTGGCCACCTCCAGGACAGTTCCCACCTGCCTGAGCCGCAGGCTGGACCCAGGCATGAGATGGTCAGTGGGAACATCCCCTCCAGCACTGCCGAGCACCCAGGGCCCTCTGCCACCCTGGAGAGCTTTGAAGGGCATCATTCCCACTGCTGCTGCCAGCTATCAGCCCCTTCACCCTCTGAAACAAGTTGTAACTCATCTCTTGGTCTCACTTAGTGGAGCCTGAAAGATGCTGAAGAGGAAAGGGATTGCCTTCCCCAACAGCAGCAGAGAAGGATATGGCTGGGTGGGGGAGCAGGTCAGGAAGGATCTTCATGGAGGTCTCAGTCCTGCCCAGGGGCCACCGAGCCCTCAATGCTGTCTCCAACCCTCCACCAGGATCAGTGCTCCTTGCACTGGTACCTGCCAGCACCCACCATCACAGACACCCTTGCCCCTCAGCAAAGCTGAGCTGGCAGGAGAGCAAAGTGACTTGTCCCTGACTGATTTACTCGGCTCTGAGCAGCACTAAATTTCACCCAGGACCCCAGGGCCTCTGCTGCTGTGGAGTGCCAGGCACATTACAGCAATGTGCGGTGCAGCTGGTGCCAGCGCTGTTACAGATGGGACAATCACCCAAAGCCTGTTGAAGGGACCACGAGCCCAATAAAAGTTCACTGGATGCTTCTGAGGAGCTTGGAAAGCTAACAGGAACCAAGCACCCAAGTTAATCTGGCACCTGGAGGCTCAGCTCTCTAAAGACACAGGGGTGTTAATTCAGGGGAGTTAAGCCTGACCTCCCTTTGAAAGGATGTGGGCCTGGCGAGCACGAGCAGGAATTGAGGTGCCCTGAAAGTCTGGTCCTTGAATGCAAGCTGCAGAGCTTTCATTAACTCCAGAGCTGCTCTGGCAAAGCACCCCGGCAAAAGGGGAACGTTTACAGACCACTGAACTTTTATTTAATCTGGGAAACCTCTTGTACAGGTCTGACGGGGGTTAATCCACCCCTAACATCTCTTTCACTCTCTCTCCCCCTCCCCAGCCATAAAGCTCAACAATCATTGCTAATCATCACATTACTTCAATGAGCCTGACCCAAAAGGCTCCGCCAATGCCTCCTCCCTCACTGTCCTGCTCCCCATTTCGGCTTTCTCCCCACAGCAACCTGCACCGTCCCACCCTCCGCCACGGTGCAGGGATCAAATTGACAGTGCATGTCAGCGGGGAGACCCTCAGGGATGGCAGGTCGTGGCTGCAGCGACCCCGAAGGGCAAGTGATTCTTGCGGGAACAAAGAGCCCCTGTGTGCCGACGGGCCGGAGTTTGTGTGCAATTAACTCTGGTCAAACCAAACAGACTGAGTTCATGAGCGTGGAGTCTAAGAGCATCGTCAGGGTTTATAGACTCCCAGCTCCAAGGGAAGGGGGACTGGCAACGCCTGAGCAGCAGGAGCCACAAAATGAGAAGCGAAGAGAGCCCTGGACACAGAGCAGGGCAAGGAGAGGGGGCAAAAATAGGATTACAGCAGGGGTACAGCCGACAAATTGTGTCAGGCACCAGGAGCATTTGGGAAGGAGAGCTGCAAAGAAAAGGATCTCTTTAATTATCAACGGTTGGGCACCAGAGGAAGAAGTGCCTCGTGGCTGGAGGGGAGCGGTGGGATAGCTGGACACGGGGGTCCCACCTGCAGCCTGGCTCACGGTCAGGAATGGGGAGGGTGGACAAACCCTGGCTCTGCCACGGGCCAAGGGCTGATCGGGGTCCTGAGCGTGGGCACAGAGGGGCTGTTTTACCTCCCGCCTCACCTGGCACTGGATCCAGCCAGGGGGAAAAGGGGAGCTCAACACCACAAAGGGTCCCTCTCCATCCCAATGCATCCCCAAAATTACATCTTTTCCTCCTAACAAACAGGGAAGCAGAAAAAAATTAAATTTGCCATGTGGAATTTCTCAAGAATTCCAGTGTAGGAACATCAAAGCATTTTGGTTTGAATTGCATCAAAACATGACAATTACATGCAGAATTTTCAATTATTTACATAGTACAGTCTTACTAGAGATACTATACACAACAAAAGTTTGCTGAAATGAAACAACCAAAGTAAAGGCACTTTATGGTGTTTTGTGTTACCACCCCTCAATAAAAGCATCAGAATAATCTATTAGCAGGGTTGTTCTGCTGCTGACAGGGAAATATTCCTGTAAAATGTGTCAATTTCAACAAAACTGCATTTTCCCATTGACATATCGCCAACGAACTGAACACCTCTTCTCCCGTCAGCCCTACGCTGCTCCCAGGCTCAGGCACAAACGAGCCCCGTCGGGCTGCGCCCAGAGGCCCCAGGCCACAAAAATGACCACAAAACACACTTTTCCCCCCATTAACCTCATGCTCCAGCAGCAGCATTGTCCATCCCCTGCAGCACCCTGGTTTCAGGTGAAGGTTTTGGACAAAGCCACAACAGCCAACGCTAGTGATTTCAATCACCAGCCTCAAACATCCACCCTTTAGGAGAAACACCTCTTCCGACTTTAAAAATGAGATGTGTCCCTGAAATAAAGACAGAGGAAGAGGGAAGGCTGGAGAAAACAACCCCCAACCTTTGCTTCCTTTTGAATGGATTTTTAATTTTTTTTTAAACCCGTTTCGCAGGTATTTGGGAAGTTTGGAAGCGCAGGTTTGGCTGCGGTCACCTCCGAAGTGATGCCACGTCCCTGGGCAGTCCAGCTTCCCCATCTCCCAGCCCCTCCGCAGCCCCCCAAACTCCTGACCCCCTTCTCCCAGCCCCATTTATTGTCCTTCACGGGCAGACGTGGAGGTTGGCACTGAGTCGTGGGAAGCA
>NW_009225329.1:15910-16254 GCF_000690835.1 Fulmarus glacialis
GGCCGGGAGCGGGGCGGCCGCCATGCCAGGCCCCTTCGCCCCCAAACCCGGTGCCATCCCCACCCCATGGCAGGGGGCAGCTGGGGAGGCTTAGGGAAGAACTGAGGCGGGGGGTGGATAAAAAAAGGAGAGGGGGAAGAAAAAGAAAGGGAAAACAGCCCCCTTTAAAATAAAGAGGAGGAGGAGAGAGCAAAAGGGGGGGGTGTAAAAATCGTTAGCACTAATTATCAGGCACAGGGACAAACGATTAATTTGCAAGTCAATTAGTCTCAGATAGGTTCACGTTTCCTGTTCTCAGCCACTGAGGGGGAATGAAAGAGGGAGACACAACTGCGGCCTTAATC
>NW_009225330.1:0-20052 GCF_000690835.1 Fulmarus glacialis
TGGAGCAGGGGAAGAGTGTGAGGAGTCGTTCCCCTGAGGAGGAATGAGCAGCAGAGATAACATGTGATGAACTGACCGCAACCCCCATTCCCCATTCCCCTGTGCTGCTCGGGGGGAGGAGGTGGAGAACTAGGGAATAAAGTTGAGTGCAGGAAGAAGGGAGGGGTGGGGCGAAGATGTTTTAAGGTTTAGTTTTTATTTCTCATTATCCAACTCTGATTTGATTGGTAATAAATTAATTTCACCTAGTCGAGTCTGTCTTGTCCATCTTGCTGAGTGATCTCCCTATCGTTATCTCAATCCACGAGCCTTTCGTCATATTTTCTCTCCCCTGTCCAGCTAAGGAGGGGGAGTGATAGAGCAGCTTGGTGGGCACCTGACATCCAGCTAGGATCAATCCACCACAGTGGCATAGACTGGTTTGGGGTTTGTTATCCCACTAGTGCTAGAAAGCAATGAAGGAAATGAACAAAAAAAGCATTCTCTGGTAACAATTTTCATATAGTGTATCATCACTATATCTCATTAAGCTGGTTACACCAAAATGCAAATTTAAGATGGGGAATGTATTCCCTGAAATAAATCAATGTTTACATAGGTTAGATTTACGTCACTGCATTTAGTCTGCAGAAATGGACCTGAGGGTCTAGGTGAATAACAGTCTGAACACAAACCTGCAGAGTGCCCTTTCTCCCATGAGACGTGGGTTGCATCCTGGGTTGCAATAGCAGCAGTGCTGCCCACTGCCTGAAGGGAGTTTTTCCCCTCTACCTGTGCAGCCTAGACTACCACTTCCTATTTCGCCCCCCTCACCACCACCACAATGTAAAAAAGACAATGACAAACTGGAGAGGGGGAGGATCACCAGGGTGGTTAGAGGCCTGGGATGCATGATACACAAGGAGAGGGAGCTGTGTTTGCTCAGCCTCCAGAGAAGAAGGCTTAAGGAGGAATCTAATCACCATGTTCCATCATCTATTGAGGGATTATAAAGACAATGGAGTCAGGCTCTTTTCAGGGGTAAAGAACAAAAAGAAAAGAGGAAACAGCTGCAACCCGCAGCAAGGGAAATTCCAGCCATTTCTAAGGAAGAAATTCTTCATGGTGAGGCTGGAATGGCTGCAGAGGAGCTCTGGGGTTCCCAGCCTTGGAGGTATTCAAAACTCAACTGGACAAGACTCTGAGCTACCTAAGTCCAGGTTTGAGACTAAATGACCTCCAGAGGTCCTTCCCCACCTAAATTATTCTAATATTCTAATACTTCTTTTTTTTTTTTTTAAATTCAATTGTCCCATATTAAATGAAGAGCTCATTTTTATAAATTAAAATTAAGTGTCAAGTGCTGAATATGACAGTGTACAAACATATCTTTCACAGAATAACTGAAAAGTTTTAGAATCCAGTCTGGAAAACTAGAGAGAGAGTAAGGGACACCTCAGCAGACTCTGGAGGACAGGCAGCATATAAGCACCCAAAGGTCACAAAGGCTGAATGGTTAGCTAAAACTGGTTAAACAACCATTGCCCATGTGAGAAAAGTAAGAGAGTCTTCTGTTTTCATACAAATTTGGTCTTGGAGAAGCATTTGGCAAAGATGTCAGATCTGAACAGTGATTAAATATGGATCAGGTATTTGTCACGTCCCTGTCGTGCCATAAAAATGCTAATGTTTTTATGGTTTTGCTCTAGTTCAAAAGGTCTGATCTTTAGTGATTTTGAAACACAAAAAAATGTCACTTTGGTGAATGTGCCTACTGTTTTTGCTGTTTTGAAAAGCAAAACTAGATGGCATATAGCCTTTATGTTTCTTGTTGCAAATGAATTAGGATATACAGGAAATACATAACAAATGCTTTAGACAGAATTTGCTTTTAGACGAGTACCTTAGATAAACTACACAGGCAGGGTAATTAATTATTTTCTCTTTCCTGCTCTGAAATTGGCAATTGAAGTGGCAATTGAAGCACAGAAAAGTTAGGTCACTTGGCCAACTTGACATGGGCACACATCAAAATAGGTCTTAAAATTAGTATTTGGTAATTTCAACACATTGCTCTGTGAATTGTAGATCATTTGTTCCTTGTGTTTCTCCATAAACTTGCTACTTCTGAGAGAAAACAACTCAAAGAAACCCAAACTCAAAATAGAAAGCTGCCTACCTACAGAAGGAAAAGCTGTACACATCAGGTACAGATCATTACACGGAATAAGGCAATAACAGAGTTGATAAGAAGGGTACTTGCACATAAGAAGTAACAATGACTTTCAGAGTCTGTGACATGGAAATTCATCAATATGGGAACTCAGCTAAAATCAAGAATGACAGGAAGAACATTCATAGAGAGCTGTCATACAAACGGTCTGATAATATGCAGACACAGGTGCCTTGGCAAAATGTATTTTCAGTGCTTTCAAAATAGGTTTATAAATAGCAAAAAAATGTTCCTGCATATTTAAGTAGGAATTAAATTTAAAAGCTTTATATCATTTTACTTTATTTTTCGTTCTGAAACAATTATAAGTTGATGATCTGTTTTAAAACATCTTGGCATCTCATATAAAAGAGGAAGGAAGTTAATGAACAGATTATTGTATTTTAAAAATAGCCTGCAAACCTAAATTCTTCTCAAACATTTTTGTACAAGTACAACCAAGACTGCTAGGTTCCTTCTTGCAAACAAAGTGATTAGGTTTTACATCCACCTTAGCTTTTCGCTGTTATTCTTAAAGAACAGAGTACTTTCTAAATTATTTGGCTGAAAAAACTGTACTGTGTATATTCCAGATGATGTACACCAATCTTTTCTATTTCATCCTGTTCCTTTAGGGTTTTCCTTGGACTGTTTTCTGCACCGTGCTAGATACAGTGTTTTTACTGGAAGCCTGTGATCACAGTAACGTATCCCTCTGCTTCAGACATACCTTGGCCATTGAAGATTATGGAACATGATATCCAAGTAGAATGCTAGTTCTGCTGCATTAAAAAGAGTGATTCTGCACACTCATAAAGTCTTACCTCTCCCTGGGGGAAAATTTAACAGATTCAGGTGGAAATTACTTTTTTTCACAATTAAGGCTGACTCATTGTCTTCTAGGCTTTAACTGGGTAAGAAAGGAAATCATGAGCGCTCTAAACTCCCCAAATATAAATGCTGCTGCTAAAAATCCAATTGCATTTTTTTTAAGGTTGCACTGACTTATAATTGTACAAGTTGTTAAAACAATTTTTATTCCACACTGGAAGAAAAAAAAGACTTCTCAAAGATTCCCATAAACTCAGATTTTAGCCATATTCAAACTGCATCATTTGCTGACAACAGGTTTAATTAGGTCTCTTCATTTTGTTATCCTGAATCACACTATTATTGCAAGTTGCAGAGTGCACATGTGCCTTAGCACATGCAGTTTTTCAGCAAGTGTAAGAAAACTTCAGCCCTAAAGTAAATGAATCCAAGTGGCTGCAGATGTGTGGCTTCCATTAAATCACAATTTTAGTATTTTAGCAGCTTATATTTTATATCCCTACTTGGTTCACTAAACTTCATAAGCATTTATTTTGTAGATTTGATAACATAGGTGAGAAGGGAGCACAGAAAGAGACTAAAATGATGGACTGATGAACAGAGTCTGTACTGAAAATGCAGCAGTCCCTAGTTTTTCAGATTCTGCATCTTAGATATCCGACAAAATGGGATTTATCTGTATCTTGGAGTGCATTATGCAATCTGAGCACTACCTCAGTGTGGCTTTCTTCCCTTGGGTAGAATAGTAGAGGTGGATAGCACAATTGAACAAACTCTGTCATTGAAAGCTCTGTCATCGAAAGCACAGAATAGGCAGCAAAATGAAGATAGAAGAGCTGGTGAACATTTTTTTTTAATTTCAGTAAGATTCCTGCAGCTTATTTTGAAAACAACCTACTTGCCAACCTGAAAAAAATGTTCTGTTCCCTGTGTTTGACTCTACACAGCAACAAGGTGTGGTGAGCTGAAACATCTCAGAAATAAATTCTGTCATATGAAACCATTTGTATTTTATTTTAAAGCAGAATGACACATGCACATGACAACCTTTTTTCTCAGTGTGTGCTTTATGGACATGGACAATTCTCCAGTTCGCTGAGATCCTCAGTCTTCCCACTTATTCTTAGCCTAATTATTAGTCTAGTTCTTAAAACACTTGACACCCAACACTGAAATTGACCATCTTCCTGCAGTTTCCTGCTTTTAAAATTTTTTTCCTTCTTCTCCTGGAGAGTTTTAGTTGACTGTCAGGGCCCCAAGTGCCTCAACAGGCCTTAGTCACCCTGACTAGTGTCACCTGGGACCCCTCCCAGGCACTTGTATCTTCTGCTATGGACTCAAGCTCCCTTTAAGACCTGGGCACCCCAACTCTGCCTGAGCTACACCATAGGGTACCTGTCTCCTATCCCCTGCTGCTCCTGAATCTCAGACTGGATTTCACTGACTGATCTTGGACATAACACTGCCTCACCTTGTCTGATGAGCACCAGACTGTTGATGGAAAGCTGTTGCTTTTGCCATCTCTGCACACCCTGCCTCGGGATCGTGCTCCAGCGAAGGCGCTGCCCTGCCTGCACTGTGGTCCCCCTCAGCTCCTGCCTTCTTTTCCCTCCTGGAGCAGTCTCATGGTTGCTGCTCCCTGGCAGCTCTCACAAAAGCTAAAGCCTGAGCTTGAATAGAGCTCCTGGACCAGCAGGCAGAAGGTGCTTGCCTGAAGGATCCAGGTGAGGCTCATCAGGGCAAACAAGGTCTGTTAGAGCACTCAGCATCCTCACAGAGACTGAGGGTATGTGCCTGACTTGCAGACTACCCTTAGGTCTGCAAAAGCTCACTAAAAACAGACAGTGAGACTACTGCCAGCAGGCTGAAATTCTCTACACATGGCTTCTTACCTCCACTGGAAAATCTGAAGGCATCTCTAAACTCCAAAAGGTTGAAAACTTCTTTATGCGTACAGAATGGTATATCCAAAACTATGAAGCTTATTGTGACCAAAATACCATCTAGAAGAGTTCCAGTAAGAACTAGAGAAAGACACGTATTGGAAAATGTGGCAATATTTTTCTTTAGCAATCACTGATCATAGCTGTTATCAGAATGGCTAGTAGAAAGCTCACTTTTGGCATATGTAGCAAGTCTAGTCTACAAACAGACATTGGCTTAGTTCTCCTTTCTGGTGAGACATGGGGAATACACACTGCCTTTCAGCTGACGAACTGCCAGTTTTAGCATCAAGCCTCTGTTATCTGTCTGTGATCTCGTTTTTCTATTCTGCTACACGAAGCAGCAACACACACTTCAAGTCTGAAGAGGCTGTTTGCAAGGGACGTTAAGAATGAACATTTGGGACTGGATTAGAATTAATTAAAATGCTCACACTGAAGCCAGTGGGATTTGGAATGAACACGTACCAGCTTTTATGGAGTGGTTATCTTCAGCAGTTTACTAGGAGTGCATGCTAAAAACATGTAAGAAACAACCCAAAATTCTGCACAACTTTTAAGATTAACTGGGATTATGAATTTATAGCAATTAATCATTTTTTACATAATGAATGAATAGGCAACGAGGAAAACATCATTAAAAGAAACTCTTGAAAGGACAGAAGGCTGAAAGAACAGGATCTTTGCGACGCTGCTGCGCTTGGGGACCATGGGTTTGATTTCCTGCGCTGCCACTCAAATAGCATATTAGAAATATTATTGAAACAGGATCTATTCTATCGTATATAAAGACAGGAGTAGGAGCAATTAGACATTTTCTGGAGGGGGTGATGTCAAAAGTCTTAAGTTGGTTGAGTCTTAGGTTTGGAGCACACTAAGAAAAAATTAACCTCACAGTTCCGAAGGGAGGACGACATACTACTGCTGCCAGTTGCTGGGACTGAATGTATGAATTCCTCCCCTTTCTTAATTCACCTTTAAAGGGTTTTCATGAAAAGGAACTGGAATAAAAATGTGGGGAAAAATGTCAAAATGATTCTTTACAAGTTGAAAAATGAACAATAGTTGCTTAATAATGAAAAAATCCCTGCTTCTGATTGTATGTCTTCCTGCTAAAAGAAATATTTGTTCTTAATAGCAACATGGAACTGTAGTACATAGGAGCTACACATTTGTATTAATGGTTTTCTTCTAATCCCCAGGGTTCAATATAATTTGATAAATCAAACCATTAAGAGACAGGGTACACAGCAGCCTTATTTAATTTTTCATGTTACCTCCATGTTTTAAAAGGTGAAATATCGGCCATGTTTAGAGCACTTAATGCAACAGTCAGGAAAGCAAAAAACATGTCAAGAATACATGTTACAAAATAAAAAGTATCTGGTAATTTCCTGAAGTCTAACCTCAGACTGGCTCAATCCCTAAAAACGATACATTCCCCAAGAGGTAAGAATTACTCCAAGTTTTTCACCAACTTAGTTTTATCTTTGCTAGACTTACAGCAACAATGTTCTTGCTCTCTGACACTGCAAAGGTCAATAAGGTACCGTTCCAGCCCGGCTGTGTTCCGAAGTAATTTCCCTTGAATTTCTGTCTTCAACTTGATTAATCATTATCCCTATTTTGCGTTTTGGCTTTTTAGTGATATTGCCCTTGAACAAAACCAATCCTGGCTCTTCAGCAGGTAATCGAGTACAAAAGCCTGCATAGTGGTACCATGCTCACGTGTGCTTTTTGTGTAACTAAAGACATTGCTAGTATTAGTGAATCAGGGAAGCAATGCCACATCAATAATGTCCCCTGAATAACACAGATAAGGGGGACCATGCCTTTACCAGCACTTCAATTACGCACACTCACAAAGCACACCGAAGGACCACTATTCACACTTGGCAGGCTCCTCCAGTGGGTTCTCATTTACCCTCATGCTTGGGCAGCAAACTATTTAAATATTCTACATTACTAATGGGCATTTATATGCATTTCTGTTTTTTTCTCTTCAGGCTTGGCCCATTATTATCACTTTTCTTATTCAAAAGAAACATTGAGACTCCCCTTACCCACCCACAAGGGGCGTCCTGGATGAGTCATATCAGATAATATTTTTGATTCAAGGACAGAAAGTGATCTGTATGCCGCCAGTGCCAGCTGACTAATGAGGTAAATTGGTGTTATGCTGCAAGCAGGTTTCTTGCCTGTTCAGTGGCTGGGGGAGGCTGAAGAAACACTTCACTTGTGTGTGTGCAGAGGCATAGCTCCAAAGTAGGCAAAATAAACCACAAGTTAAGTCCCAGTAAAACACAGCAGCCAAGCTCTAAAAGTAATTTTCCTGTTCTAGCAAAAAAAAAAAAAAAAAGAGAAAAACAATCAGATGTCATAAATGTTTAAATATAATAGGCAAAACAATTTTAGAAAAGAAATTCTTGCTTCATCAGCCAATTAGTTCTTGCTTATAGCTTACGAGCTTTTTAAAAGCATGTCATTGTGGTGGCCTCTGGATATACAACAAATTGATTAAGTGCTTAGTTCCTTGAATGTATGTATACCAGCTTTCGTTGAAAATAGTTTTGCAGATTGTATAGCTGATGCAATGTTCAGTGCTTGCACTCCGAGAGCAAGAGACATTCCCGTTAAGGAAAAGCAGTTTTTAATTTAATCCAAAATTTCACAGGAATTTGAAACAATATATCTTTCCTGTCCACTGCATGTGCTGTTCCTCTCCTAATCCCTCCACAGCGTTCAGTGGTACAGTTCACACGCACAGTATATAACCCTTGCATTCTATGCTGTTATAGCACTGTTAAAGCAGCAGGCAACAGGTTTTCTTAATTGTATTTTTAACTTTTCCTTGGACTTTTTAAAAAACTTCTACATGTTTACAGAGCCCTTATGAAGTAGAGCAACAGTTTCCTTGCATCAACCCTATTCCAGTTATGCCATACACTTTCTCAGAAAGTTTTATTGAATTAAAGTATCTTCCTAATTAAAAATGCACATTACTAGAATATTAAAGACTAAAGGTATCACAGAATTATTACTTCCACTCTTTTAAAATATTAAATAAAATTGAATTTAATATTTTAACAAAAACCATAGTTTAAAGAAAATTGCTGGCATAGAGTTCAGCCAATGACAGGATACTTCTGCTCACAGAAATTAGTTTTCCCAGTCACAGGAGTGGAGGAAGGCAGTGTGGAACTTGTAGCTCACTCCTGTTACTAGATATTGAAATACAGACATACATAACAGCTTCCATTTATTTCAAGTGTAAGAGGTACAGTATAAAACAATTTCTCCCAACTAGGAAAAAATACATTTTTATCCAATAACCAGAAATAAAATCGACCCAAAAGCACATTACACATTTGATAAAGAATCATCAGCATTTGACTGAAAAAGTTTTAATTGGTAATTCAGTTCCATTCCAACCTGTCTCCTGGCAGGGGCTTACACTGTCAACACTTATTTGCCACAAGATTTCCACTTTATCAAGCAAGTGGTCTTATTCTGCAATAACTTATGCCCTTGAGTAAAATAATTCATATAAACAACCCTATTGCAATAAATTAGAATATATATGTATAAAAAAAATATTTGTAAGAACAGCAATGTATTCCTCTACCCTCCTCTGGGATAGGAGCTAAGTGCACAAACTACAAGAAAGCACTCCTGTAAATCACCCAGCCTCAGGGGAGGGCAATACAGGGGGAACAACCTCCACTAGATGTTTTTTAGGAATAACATTTCTGTGTTTTGAATTCTCACAATCTGCTTCTGTACAACATTGGCCACAGAGCCAGTAAAAGTGAGTATTGATGAAAATGAAATGGTGCAACTGATTGGATTATTTTTGAGATAAACCATGTGAGAAAATCTCAAGGAAAATATGCCAAAGATCTTGTGCCCCTACAAGTCAGGAAAAAATCAGCAGCCCAGCATGCAAAACCCCTTATATGTTTCCAAGAAAAGAAAATAAATAACTATGCCTGTCAGATGTGAACTTGGATACTGCAGGTGAACTTTGTATCTCATGAGCAAGCACTAGCACAAAGCAGCTTAAACTGGTAAAAAAAACCCTCCAGTCTCCGTGTTTTCTGATCCCATGTGAGGAGATTTATTCAACATGTTTTATTATTTCAGCCTTAAAATAACTGTGTTTAACTATTAATTACAGTAACTTTTACTCAAATTCTATCTGTGTACAGTTCCCTAGGAGGAGAAAAGTGGCCAGAAAATCAAATCATGGCCAGCTATGAGCTGACACTATAAGCTACTGCATCTCCATAAATAGAGAATTAAATGATTCAGCAGTTCTACAGTTTGGCCCTTTAAGAATAGAACAAATAACCTCATTTATGAGCTAAACCAATTTTTTGATCAAGGTAATTATCTTGATTTTGCCTCTCAGTCTGTGCCAGTACAAGAATTTCTAGCCAAATAAGAGAGATTTTACAGAATACAGTTTAACAGGATGGAGTATTTTGCTGTTAGTAATCTAATTCCCTCTCAGATACTAAATTCTTCTCTCCCAGGTGTGCATCTTCTGAATTTGTAAACAATTGTAAAAAGACACCCTGATCTTGACCAGATACTATTCTGACGTGAGTAGAAGTGCTCACAGGAGAGGGAGACTGAATTCCATGATTTATTAACTTTTAGTAGTACATGGTCTTTATACCAGTAGTCCTTCATATCAGTAGAATTACAGAATAATGAAGGTCAGAAGGGATTTCTGGAGATTTTCTACTCCAGTCTCCTGCTGAGAGCCAGGCTAGCCTCAAAATTAGATCAGGTTGCCCAGGGCCATGTCTAGGCAAGTTTTGAGCATCTCCAAGGACAGAGATGCCACAGTGTTCCTGTGCACCTACTCTACTACTTCACCACCCATACAGTGAAGAATTTCTTCCTTCTATCTTGTTCAAATCTCCATTCCCTTTCCTGACCCCATCTTTTTCTAATCACTCATTAGATGATGGAAGACAGCAATTAGATCCCCCCCATCTTCCTTTGGCCTTCTCTTCCCAATTGAGCAAACCCACAGCCTCTTCTTATGTATCGTGTGCCCCGACCACCTGCTAGACTGTCAGTCTGTCAGTGTCTTTCTTCACTGGGTGCAGATTGTAGTTGTTCTATTCTGAACGACTGTACATGGACCAAGGACTACAGAAGCCTAGAACATTTAGCAAACATTTTCTTCCTATCCCTACCAGAATAACACACATCCCTTAAAACACTGAGTGGGATATTATGCACCCTTGAGTTACTCATATTTCAGCAAATACACATAATAAAATGACTCTTTGGTGATTTCTACGAGCAACATTTACTTTAGAGAGCAGTCATACCACCAACAGATTGAAAGAAGTTGGTTTGCAATAGTTTCCCAAATACTGGAAAACAGATTTTCTTCCTTTGGACTATGGAGCAGGAAGTCACCATACTCATTTCTTACTGTAATACAGAAATTAGCAAGCAATTTCTCCAGTGAAAATTTGTTCTTCTCAGAGATACCTAATTTCCCAGGAAAAAACAGTTTTCCCATCTACTAAATGATTAAGTAGAATGGCAGCAAAGTGCTATTCTACTTAATCATTTTGTACAGTTAGTCACAGTAAGGAATCTTCTATATCATGCTCCAAGACCACATGAATGACAAACATTCACTAAATACTGGAAAAAAAAGAACTTAAATTAATTCTGTGACTTTTGGTAGTTTTCTGCCATGAAACTGTAGCTGGAATAAAACTGAAACTTTGAAATTGAGAAGAAAGATGATACTTAATATTTTTAAGTTATTATGAAGTCATAGAAAGTATGTCATGTTATGTGGGAGAGTGAATATCATACAGGAGGCAATTCAGCCATATTCCTAGGCAAGAGGATGAGCCAAATATCAGAAATAACCATTACTCAAAGGTTTTATGAATTTCAATCCCAGACAGAGATTTGAGAAACATTTCCTGAATTTTCACAGATTGAAGTACACTAATATTTTCTAAAGTGATAGATAAGCCAAAGAATGGCTTTGATACAATAGAGGAAAGCACCCTGAATGGGTTACTCTTGAGCTGGTCCTTAGTCACTTCAGTCAAAACATGCCTCAGAGAAATTCTCAGTATTTTCTTTTTAACGCTTTATTTTCCTTGGTTGTTCCAGTTTTGTAATCAAAACCGTAATGTTCCTTTACAACAGAAAAAAAAGCTCATTGTTTTAACCATTGAACAAATGTGAACTAAAAGAGAATTTCCAGGATTCTCTCTATTTCTACAAAGGAAGCTAGTCCAAAACAAGCAGCATTCCAGACAAAACTGCCTTGAGTAGGTAAGGTGTCCAGTACCAAAGTGTTAGGGTTGCTTCTAGACTACTAATGAGTAGTGCCACATCTTGGACGGCTACTTTCTCCACGGACAGACATGGTCATGGGCAGACAGTGGAGAGCCAAGCCATAACTCCAACAAATACCATATCGGATGTTTATGTTTTGTTCATTTTTATTTTAGCTGTTAAAGGTTCTTAAGGTAGGAGCAAGTTTTGCTCTGTTCCATATAGGAACTAAAAAATAATGGTCTTTAATAAGAACTCGTTTTAGCCAATTAACACTATTTTCTAAACATCCATTTGCTAAAATGTGTTTGGACAATTGGTTAGCAGTTTGGGTTTTTTTTCCCCTGCCTTGTAGTTTTTCTGAGCAAATACACAGAACCACCCTGATGGCATTATCTTTTAATCTCTGGGAGTTTGCTGTTTGGTTGTTCAAGGTGTACAAGAACTGATAATTTTTTTTTTAATACAGGTATCTACTGCGTTCAACTGGAATATGTCTTCTACTGAGATAATATCCAGGGTCTCTGAAAGTCAGGCCATGATATTTATGATTATGGGCCTAAATATTTATGTTTAGATACTCAAAGTTTAAGGAGTGTGTCTATGGAGTAGAAGATAGCTCAGATCCTTAGTACCACATACTAAGCAAAACTTCTAAGAGATTTACAATTAATTAGTGCTTGGAGTCTCCCAAGTTCAGATGTGAACTGAACATGGAATTTTATTTGAAGAAACAAAAATTAAACAAAACTGAATTCATTTTAGCAGACAGCTGCTAGATGTTTCTATATAGTGTCTAATGCTTCTATCAACTTTTTGTGTTTTCTGGGAAAAGCATCCTCACTTCTCCGTGTCCAAGCTGTTTCTTTTCTTCTTTTCGGGACTTCATATGCAGGCAAGAAGAGGACTGGAAACGAATTAGTATTCCAGCTAAATGGACCAAAGAAATTATCAAAGACTAACATGTAAGACTTTTCCGGTTTTCCCAATAAATGGGCTGAACTTTTGCTGCATCAGTCTTGGCCTACCCAACTTGGAAAGCCCTATGAAATATATTAAACTTAGAAATCCATTTGATAGTTTAGAACACCAAAGAATACACTTTAAGTGTACACTTGCTGTTACTCATAAGGACTACCCCCTCACAGGGAAATGTAGTGACCTAAAGTAATTTAGAAATCTGAATGTCATAGACTTACAGAAGACGTGTATTTTTTTAAGTCAGAGTGTGATTTGGTTTGTTATTTTTCTGTTCTTTACACAGTAAGTACGTATATACATTTACAAAACCAAATAACATTCCTCATTTACATTGTGTATACTAACATTTAAAAACTGGAATACTACAAAACATTTATTCTTCTGACTACTCACTCCATACAGAGGTTATGCTATAAGTAAAAGCTTTGTTCTGAATTTAACACGTAAATCGTCAAATTATGTAACTGATAGGAGCAACACTTCATAAATTCTAATAAGGCTAGATGAGACCATGATGATAAATGGAATTAAAGGGTTGCCATCAACTAGAACAACACTCTGTTTTAAAAAGTATTTGAAAGTGATTGCAGATATACCACTGATTTTCCTACCAGTTTTTGTGACATTACTACCACAATGTATATAGCTTTCATTTTTCATGCTCTCCTCTCTCCTGTTTTTACGTCAGATCCATGCGAGTGCATAACCCTTCTAAGTTACAAGATACATGGGGGAAATCTGTGAGGGCAGCTATATATAAAATAGTGTGCAATGCATAAAATATATGGGAAAAGACTTTTAATTCCTTTAAAAGTGATTTTGCCTTTGGTCATTTTCAACTTTAGTCCTTTTAGGTGTAATAAACAACTACAAAAGTATTAAAACATACATACAGAAAATACAGTTTTTTCTCTTTAAAGCTGAAGGTATGCCTTTATAATCTTTATAAGATTTTATAAGGTAGGTATACACCCACAAAGAAGACATGTAATTTTTTTATTTATAGTACCGACAAACACATTCATCTGAATATTTCCATGCTAACATGACAATATCTGCCAAGGCTAACTGTGTAGGTTCTATTTAAATACAAGTTTTAGATATCTCTGGATATGTGGAATCTTAGAAGGATACACATTTTCTGGTCAAATGCTTATTTATTTATGAATGTAATTAAGACTACTTAAAATCAAAGAGAAAATAATTATCAGAGAAAAAGATCAATGACTTATATAGCCCTTTTTCTCCAACAACCTCTAGACTGACAGATTCTGAGCCAAATCCCCACTGAATGCAGTTCCATTCACCTCATTTGAATTACAGTGTGGTGTACTGGGGCTTAAACTAGTCAAGATATGTATGTATGTATATACATACATGTGAGAGTGTGGTGTCCCTTCTCTCACAACTGAGGTGAAGCCACCTGTGGAGGACATCTTTGTTGACTGACTCTTGAGCCCTGACATAATACTTGGTAGCTCAGTGGGACATTTATCTTCATGCTGTTTGTAGGCAGTCATGTCTCAAAATATTTTTCATGGATTACCACACTTCAAAAATCATGCACAGTAACATCTTTCTAAGAGATAATGGGAAATGTTCTCTATGAGAAAAATCAGAGCCTCTGTAGCAATGCCAGTATTAAGGCAAAGGGGTCCAGTTTTAACTTATATTGCTATACACCACAGTGTACCCTGTGGTATTGAAGGATAACCACATCCTGGGATGCATTAACAAGAGTTTTACTGGCAGGAATTATTCCCCTCCGCTTGTGAAACTACATCTGGATTAGCATGTCCAATTTTGCCCCCCTTACCAACACCTAGTTATAAGGAAGAAATTCTTCATGATGAGCCTGGTGAAGCATGGGAATGGTTGCACAGAGAACCTTTGGGGTCCCCATCCCTGGACATATTAAAACTTTGATTGGGCAAGACCCTGAGCAATCCAGTCTATGAAAGTTGCCCAGCTTTTAGAAGGGAACTGGATGAAATTTCTTCAAGGAGTCCCTTCAAATGTAAATTATTCCATTATTCTCTTGCATTGGTGCAGTATTGTGCAGAAACCTTCTTGCAAGTTTCAAACTAGTTAGCTTTGATTGGAGGGCAATCTATCTGCATCACAGTCCACACTGTAGGATAACCTCAAGCATATCTGTGATTTGTTCAGAGCATCATGCTGGTGTACTAGGCTGCCACAGAAACTAGATATTTTAAACGTCTTTATCATGTCTACAGTATAGGGCAGCCAGTGATGAGATGGCATACTGAGAGAAAGACAGACTCCATCTGCAGAGCAGAGACTCCCACAAGCCTTAATACTCCTTTTTTTTTTTTTCTGAACAGATCACCCTTACAAGATTTCCAGGCACAGTAATGAGTTTGTTAGTTATATGTCTTACATCACTAAGTGCATTTTTCTCTGATACTCTCCCTATTGCCAGAACTTGATTTGTTTAACAAAGCTGAGAGGAAATAACAATTGAGTTATTTGAAAACAATGTGCTGCTCGCACGCTGAGAAAGAATGTTAAAAAGATAAGTGAATCCGGTGTCAGCGGCTGTCTGTGCACAAGCTACACATGAAGAGAGGCAGTGAGTCCTGCTCACAAGAGGTGATGTCTAGACACCAAGAAGAATACTGTCCAAAAGCAAAAGCCACCATCAACTGCACAGTTACATGCTGATATGAAAAGTAGGAGGCCAAGATGCATGAAATGTTAACATTTGGTATCTTCACCCACTGCACTTAGAATTATCTTCTTTTAACTTCTTGATTAAAACCAGTTCAAATGCAGCTCAGTAAAAACTGAGGAGAACTTTGCTCTGTAAAATCAAGAATATGCATTTTCTAGACTCATAGGAGATCATGGTAACACTTGGTCTTACCTTACCTCAGTTTTCAGGACCAGCCTCATATGACCTATGAAGAAGCACCCCAACCATTCACAGATCCAGAAATCCCCTCAAAAAGCACTAACAATCCATCACTATAGGATCTTCCGTAGCCTGTACCGAGCAATTTAATTTGTTGGCTTGAGAGTTAAAAAGGAAAATGTCAAACAGTATCTACTGTCTTCATACCTGTTCAAGAAAGATATCACAAGTGCACTGCAGAGAGCTTTCAACATGATCAGGAAATGGAAAAATATACTGTTGACCTTATCTTTATTGTTTGGTGCTTGGATATATTTTGTGATGGAATTTTCAAGTGCATTTCTTTTTAATGAAAATAAATATGTATTTTGTCCTATTGTTATAGACAGCAAGGATGTGAGACATATCATCAGCTGTCCAAGAGGCAGGATTTCAAGAATCCACACAAACAAAAGAGAAACAACAAAAAGCTACATGTTAGAGAGCAGTGACTTCCAGCTGGAAGTGCTGCTCCAGGGAATCACTCATTTCTCACCTCAGGAGCAGTTCAGAGGACTACTTCATTTGTAAGGCTGTAGCAATGGTTGGGATTCCCCAATAAAAGCAGAACCTGCCATGGTTGGGGTTGGGGCGGGGCGGGAAGGGTGGAATTCACTTTGCAAATCCAGCTTCTTGGGATTAGCACTGTTGCTCTTACAGAAAGGGAAGTTTATCCCCCAGCTCTATATGGCATGAAAATGGTGCCACTTAAAGACCCAGAGGCCCTATGAGATGCTATGAGCAAAGTCACCTCTCAATTCCATGGCTACCTGTATTTCTAAATAATTAGTTTCCATGACGTATTTCACAAAGCTTTTCCTGATACAAAAACTCATATGATCATTAAAGGGAGAAAAATCCTGCAGAATGCTTTAATGCTGCTACCAACTGTATTCATTGTAACGTGGATTTTCAGTTAAAAAACTAGACGTGCTTGTGAGAGACAGACTACCATCCTAGAACAAAGCACGTAACCAGACCCACACGGCCATGACCACAAAAACAACCTGCTGAGAGGGAGTCAGCCAGCTACAGGGATGCTGCATTATCTTTAAAAAATCTTGCTGCTGGCAAGGAAACATGAAGCTGCAGCAACACCATATTTTTCATGAGTCTCAGATCAATATAAAGCTATATGCCTTGTGTGCTGAAACAGCTACATTACGTGGTAGGTGTCGTTCGTATTTTCAATTCGGTGCATTTTTAGTTAGATTAGAAATATTTGGATGGAATGCCCACCTAATCATGAAAGTCTCTGATGTTTTGTTGATGCATGGCAAGTCTTTACTGTCAGCAGTTGATCAGCGGAAATGCAGAAAAACAGAGGTTCTTAAAAATGAAAGGACATATCTTAATCGCATTACACTACATTACACTGTATTATACCTTAAGCAATTTCATTGTTGCGTCTGCAACATTTAAACTTTTATTAGCCCCTCTGTGTGGGAAAGTGACTAGGAGTTTGAACCACAGAGAAAGAGACGTGCTCGGCATTGCTTTACCCCCCCTGTTTGGTTTTTTAATAAGCGGACAACAGCTTCAATAATAGTCACGCTAAAGAAATTTGCATTTGATTACGTTTAATGCACACATATTTATCTCTCGCTGACATAAAAATGGTAATTTGAAACCAAACCTGACTAACGTATCACAGACTGACAACATATATATTTACAGGAGAATAGGTACTCCGCATATTAAGAACGTCTCTAGAAGAACCATGTAGCAATACACAAAATCAAAGATAAATTAAAAGCCTATGAGTCTATCAACCAGTGTTTTTGGGAAAAAAGGTCCACCATGTTTTGTAATACAGTTACTAGAGAACATATCACATTTAATTTAAAACTGAAACAGTTTGCTAATTTAAAGGAAAAATTTAACTACCTTTCTCTTCCCAGAGCAAATACTTTGAGCATACTTTCAATTAATTTTTCCATTTTACTGCTTACAAACACTTAAAAGAAGAAAAGCTCTAAATCCAGTCCTCTGAATCATTTTAAAAAGGACTCCATTCTGTTTTAAGAGGAAAATGTTATGCACTACATAATATGAAGGCGGTGGCAGCAGCTGTGGGTTTCCTATCACAGGTTTGCAAACTCATTTAATCTAATTGATGAGCTTTTGTTTAAACAAGCATTGATGTGCATCCTGTGGTGCATATGGGTTGCAAAGATTCACAGCAACATACAGCCCAAACGGTCTGCCTGTGACGCTGAAACAACTTTTCTGTTGTGAAAATGTGAAATATTTTCATTAATACTGTTTTCATACAAAACCCCCTATATAATTATACAGCTGGATTCATTCTGGTTCCCACTGAAATCTACAATACCATTCACACTGATTTTAACAGGACGATCAGGACCACTGTGGATAAACGTCTGTCCTCTGTGCTTCAGAACACATAATTTAAAAAATTAATTTGAAATCCGCCATTACTGTGAACAACTTATACAAGCTTATACACTCAGGAACATGTAAACACAATTATAGGTTTCACGTTGTCACCTGAGGTAACACCATGTTTTGCAAACATAACTGAGCACTTCATGTGATTTTCCCTTTTTGCAAACATTTTTCTTGCATGTTGCTCAGAAGTGAGAAAAAAATAAACACCTTTGCTTTACTATTATTAACAATTAATTAGATATCTCAAATATATAATCAGAAAACCCTTGGTTTGATCTCATTAGGCCAAATACAAATCCATTTTTCCAGAATGCAATGACATGTGATTTTATATCAAGTTGTCATCAGCGAAAGTCTATGTCTAGTCTGTACCACTGATATTCAGGGTCATCTTTATTGAATAAGCAGTAGGAATACAGCTTCAGAAATATAGGCATTAAACGGCTGTTTCTTCTTTTTCTTCAGGTACCATTTGAAGATGTTTGGAGGCTCAATGTGTGTCAATAATTTTAATTGACAGACTGTCTTTTTGTCAATATTTGGCCTACACAAATCTTTCCCCCAAAAAATAAATAAAAGTCCACTTGGAACTTACTGTGACTATACTTTAGCGAATGCTGCATATCTTTGGAATACAGAAAAGCAATGCTTCTCACTCTTACATTACGGAAACAGATTTAAAAAACCAAAATAAGCACCAAAGGAGTAAGTGCATGTTATCATTCAGTAAATTTGCAGAAAATGGCTAGGTGAGAGGAAAAGACTGGGGTCTCTGGTTTACCACGGTGCCTTTTTCTCTATGAAAATGCTGAATGAACGCTTAATTACAGTGCAATGGTAGTTTTCATTCCCACAGGGACCTCAATCCATGAAAAGAAGATCCATTGCAAAACTTCAATGATTCAGGAGGACATACGGCATAGTTAAAGCAGGACTCTTTCAAAAAAAGAGGGAACTCAGAGGAAAACCACTTCCAACAGAAGCATACCATTTACAATTATTCTAATCAGAGACCTTTATTTGGTTTGGGTGTTGGGTTTTTTTCCTAAAATCCTTTGTGATTAATTATAAATTCATCAGGAAGTTCCTTCCAATATCTCCTTACAGCTCTACTTCCAGTTCTATCTGTAATTCCCTCTCAGAGCAGTAATTTTTGGCATAGTTTGTGCCACCTCTACAGATCAGTTCAGCATCTCCCTCTTTCTCCTAAGGCAGAAGTTGCTGTGAGCTCCCTGCACTGCAGTGCAATGCAGCCCAAGTATCAGCAGTACCAATTGTGTTTGAGTAGGTTTCCCTTGTGTTGTACTAACCTCTGCAATCCGCACTCCCCCCCAACTCATCAGCCTCCTAATCCTTTACGGGAAGGAGAGCAGGATACTATCAATCACGGAGAAGCCTCTGGATGATCTCAGCATCTTTCGATGAGACGATCTCCCTCCTCCCCGCCTATCTTATTGCGCTTCTTCCCCATCTCTTCCTTCTCTCCTCGGCGCCTCTTTCTGTACAGATGTGCTGTGGCCGCCCCAGCCAGCATGACTCAGCTCCCACCCTCGCCCCCCACTCGCACTGCGCCCACAGTGCTTTGCCGGGTTAGGCTCCCAAGACTCATCAGTGACCTCCATGCTCAATTACCCCCATGTCACCGGGTCCTCAGGTCCCTGGGGTGTCCTTCCTCCACTCAGGACTGCCAGACCAGCTCCTCTGCCACTTTGCATCCCTCAGGCTCTTCTGCCCTGCAATCCTCTTTAAATTAGATGCGGGTTGCCTCGAAAAAACTCAGCATCCCAAGGCTCTTCCTAACCCTGGGATTTGACCTATAATTTTCCCCACTATGACTTCTCCACGCTCCCCTCCCCATATACTGCTGGAGGCATCTTGGGATCTAAATTCCCAAAGCACCAGGAAAGCGGTAACTTAGCATGTTTTGAACAAGTCCTGTAGCTGTAAGGAAGGGAGCCCCCTTCTCCCCCTTATGGGTCATGAATGCTAAACTATTCTCCCAACATCGTCAATGTGAGTTACGACCTTTGAAGGCAACCTACAGTGAGAAAAGCAACATAGTTTTCAAAAGCACTTAAACTGTTTATTTTCTTTCTTTCTTTCCTTCCTTTTTTTTTTTTTTTTTTCCTTTTCTGTTGCAGGGTCTGAAACCCTGCCTGTTCCCTTCTAAACACATCTTACAAAGTGTCGGTTCCCTAGGGAGCTGGAATCTTGACATCCTTCCTGCATCTTTTATTTTCCTCACCAGCCTTACCGCTAGGACATCTGCAAGCTTGTTTTCTTCAAACATCTGGAGTCTGTGAACCTCAACACCCCTGGTTTTTGCTCCCCTAGCGTGCAGAAGTTCTGCCAGCCTTAATATGCCAGTCGGCTTCAAAAGCAGAGATTAGACGCTCACTCCGCCTCGCATCCGTGCAACCTGCTCTCCCTGTGCAAAAGAGCGAGCGAGCTCT
>NW_009225331.1:0-282 GCF_000690835.1 Fulmarus glacialis
GCACTGTCCCTTTGCAGCCCCCAGGGCCCAGCACCCGCTGATGGGACAGGGACGGTGCCGGGAGAAGAGCCTGGATGAGATGGGGGAATCTCTCCGGGAGGGAAGCGTTTCCAGACTGGTGTCCTCATTGCCAGGGCAGCTCCCACAGCTTTCAGCCAGATGTGCTTGGCCGGGGTGCCGGGTGCTGGCTGGGGCCACGCGAAGAATGTTTGACCCGCGAGGGCTGGTGCGCCGGGGACGGTGGCCCTGAGCCGCGCAGGGACAGGCAGTGCGGGCGGGGGG
>NW_009225331.1:358-719 GCF_000690835.1 Fulmarus glacialis
CTCCAGCCCCGCGTCCCCAAGCACCCACTGCAGCCGTGCATTGAAAAACGGTTGGCCGCTGGCAGCACTGGGGCCAGGCGAGAGGACAGTCGGGGTGCGGGTTCTGGCTGGGGCATGGATCCATCCCCACCCCAGGACTCCCAGCTCTGGCCAACCCAGCTGAGCGTCTCCCCACGCTTGGCACCACATGAACGCGTTCTCTGCCTGATAACAGCCTGACAAGTTTGGGTACGTGGATGCTTTTATAAACCTTCCTGGGCCCCTGTGCCGGCTGCGAAGCACGTTCAGCTGACCCAGACAGCTTGCAAAACCCTTCCCCAAGGCACATCCATGCTGCAAAACCACTGCCCCAGCCCAAACA
>NW_009225331.1:862-1596 GCF_000690835.1 Fulmarus glacialis
AGGGGACACGAGAGCCGCCCCAGCAGCACTGCTCGGAGCTCTGCCACAGTTTGGTGGCGTTTGGTATTTCGCGTGAAGGGAAGGAGGCTCCATTGTTCCTCTTTTATTGTTTTGTGTTTCCTAAGCGGGACAGACACCCTCCTCCCACGCTCTGCCCGTCTGCGGAGCTTGTCCAGCCCTTTGAAAGTCAACACTGCAGCGAAGGCATCTGTTAAAGTGCTGGGTGAACGGAAATGCAGCGAGAAACATCCCTGCTCCCAGGCACAGACTGGCACCGGCAGCACGTGCAGGGATGAGGCGTCCGGAGCAGGGATCCGGTTCGTCTCAGTGTCCCCCTTCCCCCGGTCCGGGTCCGTGCTCCCGAGCCACCGCGCGGTGCTTTGTCTCCATACGCGGCAGTTTAGGCAGCAGCAGCTTGTGCCAAGCTGTGACGGGAAGGGACGGCCCCGGGGAAAAAAAAAACCCCGCGAGGATGCCGGTGCTCTCCCAGCCGGGGGACGGTCCGGCCACCCCCACCACGCCTCCCATCAGGCAGCCGGCCAAAGACCATCCTTTCCGCCTTTCTCCCTGCGGTTTCACTGCTCTCGGTTTCTCGTTCCGCTCCACACAACTAAACCTCAATAATTAAAACCACAGCCGCTATTGTCCTGCCGGCAGCAGCACCGTTCCCCTCTGGAAGCTGTCCTCCGCTGCCCGGCGGCACAGGGTGCCGGACGGGGGCACCGAGCCCCGCG
>NW_009225331.1:1667-2245 GCF_000690835.1 Fulmarus glacialis
ACTGAAGCCATAAGCTCGCTGCCACCCTGGAAATGAAGATCCTGGGGAGAGCAGGGGAGCACCAGCCCAGCCTTTCTGCAAAACATGCAAAATTTCCAAGGGCCAATTACCAAACACAGCCAAAACTCCGAGAGTCCAGCTTGGGTGGATTTGCCTGGAGGCGGCTCGGGAAACTGCTGGTGTTGAGCAGCCTTGGCCCGTGACAAGACCTTCAGCTGCAGGCCAGGAGCAGACAGGCATTTTGATGAGAAATGTTTGTTTTCTTTTAAAATAAGTTTAATTGTGGCTTCCAAGGAAGAGAGCTGCTGAATTTCCCAAAGCTGCAGCATGCCGGGTTTTCGAAGGGCTCTCAGCTCATCCCTGCTGCCCTTGGGGCTGACCCGGGCTCACGAACCGGTGATGGAGCCTTCCTCCTCGCCCCAGGCAGCCCAGCCCCTGCTCAGCTGCCCCTGAAAGCTGCTACTTTCTACATAAAGTCTTTCCTCCAGCAGTTCAAACCCGCAGCGTCCTGCCCTGCAGCAGTGCCTGGGGAGAGCGGCTCAGTTGCCGGTTCCTCCTTTCCCGGTTGTCATTAGTCC
>NW_009225331.1:2352-3037 GCF_000690835.1 Fulmarus glacialis
CCACCTCCCGGTCCTGCACATCTGGCCAGCAGCTGGGGGTGGGTGCGGGTAGTGTCACAGCTCTGAGGACACACTTGGGGTGTCCCCTTGGCTGCTCCTAAGGACGGGCTCTGAGGGGCAGCCCTGGGGACCCGCTTCCCTCCTGCCTCCCCAGCCCTCCGGCATGGATACTGCCCGGCACAAATGGAAACTGCCCGGCACAGCCGCCGTCTCCCCTTGCAGGGTTTGCTGAAGCCCCCCGGCAGCCCTGGCTCCAAGCTGTGGGATGCTAAATGTTGCTCAACTGCTGGCACGGGGTCAGCACATCACGTAGGTGCGTGCTCAGCTTCTCACCCCTCCTCGAGTCCCACTGCCTGCAGGTGACCTTCCCTGAGCCCTGCGGAACCCAGCACTGCTGGGTTTTGGGGTTGTTTTTAAGGCACTTGGCACCCGCCCCCACACCAGCCCTGCCACTGCCGGTGCCGCAGGGGCACAGACAGCACCAACCGGGGGCCATGCCGGAGCCCCCCTGGACACAGCCCATCCCATCTCCTCCCCACCACGGCGAGCGGCTCATCATGAGCAGGTCTGAACGGGATGCCTGGATGGCCAGGAATGGGCTGTGGTCAAGGCTTCCAAGCGGTTAAATTCATAGAGAGGAGCATAATGATTTGAAAATTTAAACCAATCCCCTCCCTCAAGGAAG
>NW_009225331.1:3120-3641 GCF_000690835.1 Fulmarus glacialis
TCCTGTCACAGCAGCAGAGCCATGGGAGCTCACTCGGGGAAAGTGCTCACCAGAACAATGTCTCTTTTTCCAGCAAAAAAACATTGATTTTGTTTTAATTAGTGCTAGTGCTGACATCCAAGAGCTCAGAGAGAAGTTGCCGGCCCTGCCCCAGGCTGTGGCTCCACGTCCCTGTCCCACTGCCGGGCAGGGGGCTCCCCACAGCCACCCCCGTGCCCCGCTGGAGCCAGCATCTGCCCCGGTGCCGGCATCGCAGCCTCTTGCCCAAGCTTCCCGGCCACGGCCGTTATTGCTCCCCCAGGTCCCGCGGTGGTGAGCCATTGCTGGGAAGGCGCTTGAGCAAGATGCCACCGAGGAGCCGGAGGGGCATCCCCCCCCAGCGGCTTCCTCGAGCACGGAGCACCGACACGACCCGGTGGGACCTCTGCCTGCCCGGTGCGGAGGAGCCTGGAGGGAGCAAAGAGGCGATGGGGGCTGCCCTGGGCTCTGCATCCCCCAGGCTCCAGCATCCCCTTCCCCCA